>NC_090733.1:9589947-9592447 GCF_036898095.1 Palaemon carinicauda | reverse complement strand
AAGATATGCTAGTTGTATGTAGGCCTATGATGCTAGTCTGTATAGAAGGGGTTTGCTAATATTTTCGTGAAGGTTTCGGTTTGTGGATAATGTAGTGTTCCATTAATTACATAAAACTCCCAATTAAACGAATACCTAATTTCACCGATGTATTATAGGCCAATAACCATCAGGCAGCTAAAGGCTCTCTTACCTCCAAAGTTTCCACCAATAGCTTCTTTTATTGATTCCACTTTTTTTTTAGAGTCTGGTATTCAACGGAAGTGTATAGCATTTTTTTCTTTCACTTAGTGTAATTTACAACAATTTGTGGTAAGATATTTGAACAGTTACAGAATTGCGCAGCGTGCATCCGAACACAAGCTCCTGTCGTTGACTTCGGCGAGTGTTATTAAATTAAGACTTATCATCACAATACTTTAATCATATATTTTTATTCGGTAACATTACACATTGACGAAACTTATATTTGGGGGAAATATTTAGGTCAGTAAATAAGTTTCGATTCACATTATTTGGTAATTAATTAATGCATTGACAAAACTTCGACCAGTAAGATAGAGGTGTATTACTTTTGTGCTTGTGAGAGATATTTCAGTGATTTTCCTTTTTGTATCATATTTTATATTTTTACTCATAAACATCAATCATGCTTAAGAGGAAGAATTCAATGAGGCGTTTAGCTGCTATAAGAAACATTCAAATGTTCAATGAAAAAAGAAACTGTGAACTTGGTGAGAAGGCAACACTACTCACTCAAACGCTTGGTAGAGAAAGTAAACAGAACCACGCAGGATTTTCATTGTCTGTCGTGACATTTTATAAAACTCCTCGAAATATTAGTGAAACAGTGGATTTGTTTGTTGATAGTGATGATGAACTTTCATAAGTGCTATCTGATGAGGAAGATACATCTGAAATGTTCTTTGAAGATGAAACTTATCCAAGTGATGTGCAACAAAGTGATGCAACAACTGTTGCTTCAGGTGCTGAACTACGAGGTAAACTTTTGAAAAAAAAATATTTATGATAAAGAACAAGCATTGAATGGTATATCAAATACCAGTGAGATCCTTCCTGTTTTATCAAAAAGAATAAGTAATGCCATATCGAGAGCGATTTGTGATGATTGTGGCAGTAAACCAAAACTATGTTATGAAAGAAGAAATTTATAGAATGTTCATAGTTCAACTGCAAAATCAATTGAAAATATAAAAACTGATAATATTGGTATAGTAACTGCTTCCTTTGTTTATCAGAGCATTCTGAATGGGGGTGGCTTGGAAGCAATGAATAACACAACAAATGCCTTGGGAGACACCCCCCCCCCCCTCCTGCAAATAGCATTTACCAACGATATAAGAAATACATTGAAACTCTTGCTGATAAGGAATATAATGATATGATTGGTGAAGTTGGTAAAAGAATCTTTCAACATTATGAAGAGATAGGATTCACACCTGATGAAGACGGTGTACTAGACATTGAAGTGATTTATGATGGTACCTGGATGAAAAGGGGATATAAATCTCCAATTGGTATTGTGGTATAGTAACAGAAGCTTATAAATGGTTTGTGCTTGATGCTGAAATATATTCAAAGAACTGCAATGCTTGTAATGTTATCAATTCTGGAAAAAAGAATAAAAAACAACAATTAACGAGGTACATGAGGCTAAATTAAATAAGCACAAAAGTAGTGTAAATTGCAAGAAAAATTATGAAGAATATTTCTGGAAAAATGGAAGTTGGTGCAGCTGTTCAATTATGGCAACGATCTTTGGATAGGAAGTTTAGGTATCGTGTTTATGATGGAGATGGAGATTCGAAAGGATATAAAGCAGTAGTGGGCATGAATGGAGGAACCGGACCATATGGCACTCAGTAACCAGTGTTGAAGGAAGGGTGCATCAATCATGTACAGAAATTATTCAAGTTTCTTTTGGATGAACTAAGAAAAAAGTGTGTGAAGAAAACAGTAATAATTAAAAATGGTATTGAGAAAATTACCTTCAGGAGTACACTAAGTGGCTTTGACAAATTGAGTAATAACAATAACTTAAATATCAGTAGATACTTTGGATGTTTAGTTAGAAGAGGTGATAAAAATAGAGACGACCTGATTGGTGAAATAATAAAGCAAACAATAGACATGTTCAATCATATCACAAGCACTGATATTAAACATGACCATTCACTTTGCCCAGAGGGAGAGGAAAGCTATTGCTTCTGCCAGAAGGACATAGCCAAAAATGTCAAGCCTAGAAGCCATAAAAAAATGAAAGTAAAACTGAGACTCAATGAATAAGAGACCATCCTTGTTCGTCAGTGTTTTGAAAAAATGACATCACATGATCTGTTAAAAAATGCTTGAAGGGTCGCACCCAAATTATAAATGAGTGTTTTAATGCCAAGTGCTCAAAAGTAAGGCTGCATGGAAAGGATACTGCAACCTGTTTTTATCACCATGAAGCAATCGAACACAATGCAGGGTATACGGC
>NC_090733.1:9567447-9582447 GCF_036898095.1 Palaemon carinicauda | reverse complement strand
GTATCTGAAAATATCATATGAAAGATTATTTTTTTTTTTTCTAGTATTTAATAATGAAATGTCAATAACTTGTTAAACTAGACGCTACACATACTAATTATACATGTAAGATAACAGGTTATAGCTATCTATCTATATATATATATATATATCTGTCTATCTATCTAACTATCTATCTATCTATCTATCTATCTATATATATATATATATATATATATATATATATATATATATATATATATATATATATATATATATATATATATATATATATATATATATATATATATATATATATATATATATATATACATATATATATATATATATATATATATATATATATATATATATATATATATATATATATATATATATATATATATAATACAGCAACAACAACAATGGATGTATCCATTTCTAGTACACTGCAGGGCAAAGGCCTCAGCAATGTCAATTCATGCCTGGGGTTTGGCCAGTTTTAATCATCACGCTGGGTAGTGTGGATTAGTTTTGGGAGATTTTCGTCCGATCGCTCATAGCAAACCATCCTAGTATGAGTAGCCTTGACTAGTGGTGATACTTAAACGTGGTAGTCAAGTTCCCGGCCCTCTGCTTCCTTCACATTACTTTACAATGCTAATTACTGAGAAATTTTTTTACGGCAATATATTTTATATGTTTAGGAGAGCAAAATTAGCTTTGTTGCTACTTGTGCAACATTCAGAATTTTTCAGAATTCAAGATGGAGGCCTCAGACATCTTCAGTTTTGACCAATTTTCAACTTTTCCTCTCGATGATATAAAAGGTCGTGTAATGCAACTTTTCATCGGTTTTCCGGGATGGAGAGTCGATTTCTTTAGTTAATTTTGGGATATATGTCAATGACTTCTATTAACGGATGATATTATTATTATTATTATTATTATTATTATTATTATTATTATTATTATTATTATTATTATTATTATTATTATTATTATTATTATTATTATTATTATCTGTATCCAAGCTACACATCTAGTTGGAAAAGGAAGATGCTAGAAGACCAAGGGTTCCAATAGGGAAAAATAGCCTATTGAGGAAAGTAAATAAGGAAATAAATAAATTATGAGAACAAATTAACAATAAATCATTTCAAATACCGTAACAACGTCAAAACATATAAACTATGAAAAGTGTTATGTCAGCCTGTTCCATATATAAACCTTTACTGCTACTTTGAACTTTCTAAATTCTACTAATTCAACTACCCGATTAGGAAGATCATTCCAAAACTTAGTCATAGCGGGAATAAAAACTTCTAATATACAGTATTGTATTGAGCATTATAAGGGAGAAGGCCTGGCTATAAGAATTAACTGCCTGCCTAGTATTATGATCAGGATGGAATTGTCCAGGAAGATCTGAATGTAAAGGATGGTCAGAGTTATGAAAAATTTTATGCAACATGCATAATGAATTAATTGAACAACTGTGTCAAAGATTAACATCTAGACCACGAATAAGAAATTTAATAGACCGTAAGTTTCTGTCAAACAAATTAAGATGGGAATCAGCAGCTGAAGACAAGACCGGAGAACAATACTCAAAGCAAGGTAGAATTAAAGAATAGATTGATAACCAAAAATCTTGAAAGACTTTCTCAATAAGCCAATTTTCTGTCGAGAATCACAACTAAAATTTTAAAATGGTACTACAAAGTTAAAGAAACATTATCAATACTGAGATCCGGATGTTGATGAGCCACTGTCCTTGACTTTTGAGTTTTGTTAGGATTCAACTTCATACCCCATAATTTGTACCATGCACTAATTTTAGCTAGATCTCTATTAGGGGATCCAGCAACCGCATATCTGCATTCAGGGGATGGAATTGATACAAAGAGAGTAGCATCATCTGCATATGCAACAAGCTTGTTTTTTAGGCTAAACCAAATGTCACGTGTATATAGTATGAAAAGTAATGGGCCAAGAACACTACATTGTGGAACACCAGATATCACAATCCTATACTCACTATGGTGCCCATTAACAGCTCTTTGAGATCTATTACTTAAGAAATTAATAATAATTCTAAGAAACGACCCACCCACTCCCAACTGTTTGTGTTGGAAAACAAGGGCCTCATGATTAACACGGTCAAAGGCAGCACTAAAATCACGGCCAATCATACGAACTTCCTGATCACAACCAAGTGATCTCAGTACAGCATTGGAGATTATAAGAAGGCCATCACAATATCCAAGGGCTTTATAAAAACTAAATTGCAAAGTAGGGAATAGACAAATACTTTCAGCAAACCTATTATGATATTTTGCCAGAAGACGTTCAAAATCTTTATAAAATAATGGAGTTATGAAGTCTGGATGGTAATCACTTGGACTTGAGCTACCAGAAACACATTTACATAGAGGAGTAACATTGCAAATTCTTCAACAAGTGCAAAACGTTCCTCTTCTCGCTAACTTGCGCAAAATAGCAGATAAATTTGGAGCTAAGAAATCTGCAGTCTTTATAAAAAACAAAGGAAAAATACCATGTTGGTCTACACCTCCATAAGCATCAAGGTCCATCAACAGAGCTTTAATTTCACGAGATCGAAAAGATAAACTAGTTAGTTTAGCCTCAGGTAAACAGGAATGAGGAAGTTCATTTTTTTCATTACTCTGTTTACTGTCAAAACATCAGCCAAAAGGCTTGACTTCTCCTTTGGACAGTGAGTGACTGTTACATCTACACCAAAGAGTGCAGATTTAAAGGTAGACCACTTTTTATGTTCATGAGTTGTACCAGATAGGGTTTAGGTTTTGGTTGAATTGTATTCCTTTTCAGTTGAGGCATAACATCTCTGACAAAAACTCTAAGCTGAGTATAGTTCTTCCAGGTTAAATCTGATCTATTACCCTTCTAAAGATGATACGCCTCCTGCTTCTCCAAATAAGCATATCTACAATCATTACTGAACCATGGTTTGTCCTTCACTCGGTACCTTAGCACAAGAGAAGGGATATACCCATCAATTATGTTGACTAGATTCTCATTCAAAGGGACAACAGGATCAACACTACTATATAATTTAGAGCAATTCAAGCACAAAAGATCATGAAAAATCCCATTCCAGTCTGCTTGAGATTTCATGTAAATTTTACAAGGGTATGATACATCAGGGACAAGCTGCTCAGTCTTCACTACTAATGAAAGCAAGGCATGATCAGATGTCCCGACTGAAGAGCCAACCTTACTAGTTATAATGTCAAGGGAGTTAGTGTATTCTAGGTCCAAGCAATTGCCAGACCTGTTAGTAGGTTCACTTATGATTTGCTCACAACCTGATTCAGAGGCAAAGTCTAAAGTTCTTAAGCCACTGCGATCGGTAGGAGAGATAGAAAGAACTTAACCACTACCTATGATGAGCATTAAAATCACCAACAAAGACAAAAGAAGCCTCTCTATAATTTTCTTGTATCTTAGCCATAATGGTAAGAAGACAATCGAAGATAGAATCATCCATGTCAGGATTCCAGTAGATCGAACACAAATAAAAGTTGTTATGCCTGCCACAAACTTCTATTTCCTGAATCTCATATAATCCACATTCATAGCAGGACTTATGAGAAGCAGGGTACTTGATCCTAATATACACTGCCATTCCCCTGGCCCTAGGGATGGAATCACGTTTCAACAGTATTAGGTTCTTAAAACCAGTTTTAAGGAGCTGGGATGAGTTCCTCATATTAGAAACCTAAGTTTCTGAGGACAAAAAGTATCATATTGTCTGAACGCAACTGCAGGGTCTAGAATATTTACATGAAGACCACAAATATTGCAATGCAGAAGACGTCATTGAGGAAATCTAGGACTTACTGGTCCCGGATTTCACTCAATGTCACCAGAGAGCATAAGAATTAATAGTTATAAAAAAGAGATATCATCCGTAAAAACTAGATTAACAAGAATTATAACAAAAACAATATTTACAGAATTATAAATAAACCCACAGACTATAGTAAAAAGTCGGAAAAACTGGTAAACATGAAGAAGCTGACACACCAAGCAAGGCTAAATACCCTCCAGGATAGCCACTTCAACTAAAGGGAGGACAGTAAGGATGGTTTTGAGAAAAAAAAAAATGATTCAGATAAGGAAAAGAAAACCTCTTGATAAACCACCAGGCATCCATGGCTCTTCTATCAAGCCCTCCCAATACACCATTTATAAGAAAAACCAAGAGGAACAGAAAAAAAATAAGATAGAATTTTGTGCCAGAGTGTACCCTCAGTCAACTGAACTCTAACCAAATACAGTGGAGGAACATGGTACATAGGCTATAGCACTACCAAAGACTAGAGAACAATGGTTTAATTTTGGAGTGTCCTTGTCCTAGAAGAGCTGCTTATCATAGTTAAAGTGTCTCTTCTACCCTTACCAAGAGGAAAATACACTGAAAAATTGCATCACAGTAATTAACCCCCTAGGTGAGGAAGTGTTTAGTAATCTCATTGTTGTCAGGAGTATAAGGAAATACGAGAATCTGTAAAGAATAGGCCAGACTATTTGGTGTATGTGTAGGCAAAGAAAAAATAAGCCATAACCATAGAGAGGGATCCAATGCATTACTGTCTGGCCAGTCAAAGGATCCAATAGCTCTCTAGTGGTAGTATCATCTCAACCGGCAACTGGTGCCCTGGCCAACCAATTCCAGCATGTCAGGTTTTACTGGGATGACCAGGTAGGTACATGTATGTTTCATTTGTCTACATGTAGCTAAGTCCTGGGCATCATTTAACAAGAAAAGTTCCGCCCTTACATTACACGAACTCAACAGTGCAACATCTATTAAACTGGTATGTATTATTGTATCAAAAGGTGACAACACTAAGCCATCTCTAACCTTGGCTCAGTGCATTCAGCAACATATTTGTGTTGACTTCAGAAACTAAACCACACACGGGCTCACTGTAAGACTACACCACGTGCATGGTAGTTCTGAGCTTATCAAAACTCTTAATGAGAATGTCATCACAAACACATAAGATGAATTCCTGCGCTTCCGTAAGTCAGTTGTCACAAGAAACTCGGCGCAAGTATGAAGATTGGCCTTATCTTTAGCTGGGGTGACAACTACGATTTGTGCATCTCAAGCCCCAATGGGATGAAGAGCACCCACGCCATGGTGATGAAGTTTACCCAGTACCCGTCCAGCATCATCAACACAGGAAACAGCCGTGATGCAGCTGAATATCCTCTGAATCAAGAAACACCAAGCTTCCCTTGTGTGATATACCTAGCAGAGTATACAGCGGAAGCACTACACGGGGCCCTCCAAGGTGAACAAACCTCTGATTCTGATGAAAGCTCTGTCCACTGAAGAGTTGCAACTTCACTCCGCAGCAGTAATCTTCAGTCAGCAGCGAGATGCGGCATGGCTGTCGCAAATCTACAGGAATGACAGGCCATTTGAGTTAGCAGGCTTCAATGCTCATCAAGACCGATTTCTGAGAGGCTGTGCCTGGAAGATCAAGACACAGGTTGTGTTTGGTCCGATGATCGAGTCACCAACTGCTCACCCCGACACTGTATTATATATATTTGTGTATCTCGAGAGGACTCTAAATAGTTTTGGGATGCAGTATACCTACTTCACAGTCGACCTCCAACTGTATCAGACTGTATGCCTAATTCAATAGAATGACCCGCTTTGCTGGACCAACGTCATAATTAATCCGGTTATGATACACATACTCATGAGTTTATTGGGCTGTGTAGGAACACCAATGAAGGCATCTGGCTTGGAGATGCTCATCAGCGCAGCGTTTTCTAGCATTACCAGCAGAATCAATGGAAAGACCTGGACCAACATTCTTTGAGCATACTGTCTCACCACTGTCATATGGCTGAAGATTTTCTACTGAGATGGTTCCAAGACTTATGAAGAGCTGGATGTCTACCTGGAGACGGCCAGAGAACACACAACCAGAAGGCTATGGGTGAATTGCCTGGTTAAGCATATACTGCTGTCACTCATGTTCCTGCACGGAGAGGAAAATGGTGATTTACTTCTCCAACAACACTCTCATGGCACTGCTTGCTACCTGAGCTGATGTGTGCGACACATGGAGCACCTTCCCCAGCGTGCCAAGCAGAAGCTACTTGTAGGTTCACACATCTGTCGGCATTCGGATGGCAGGACAGCAGTACCAGTGGATTAGTTCATAAAGTAAACCTATATCAAGCAAGGAAAGGGTTCTGGAGGTATGAAGGGCATTTCAACGAGTGCCGAGCAAGTGGCTGTGTGGTAGAACAGTTTCAATATGTGTGCCCATTTTGATATCGCCATGGAACATATGTACGATGAAGTGCGGGAGGAGAGCAAGAATAGGCACAGGGAGAAAGTGGAGGAGAGATGGTGATTGGACGAGGTAGATCGGAGGAAGATTGCAGTGTAACTGAAGAAGTACAGTCACCCTCTCAATGACCAGCAACTACATCTCTATAACATAAGCAATGGCCAAGTGTCATTCGACACAGTGAATGTTCAGGATTTATTGACCAAGGGGGGTGAGAAGAGAAGCAATTTCTCACTTCGCTCAGCAGCGAATTCTACTAGACAATGAAGAAGGTAAAAACAATGGAGTCGCTCAAGAATGCAGTCACTGTCAAGAGAAAGGCTATCTACGAGGTCGAGACACTGTTTGGTTGGCTGATAGTCGTGGTGCAGCATTGATATAGCTAATGTCTTCCAGATTAAACTGAGTCCTCTCATTTCAGCCCTGACTACTTTACTAGCCCACTACCCTCCTGTCTCCGAGAAAATTGTTCTGTTTGATAGATTTGGTCAAGAAGCTCCCTGCACAAAGGACCATGAATGGACAAGGAGAGGATCAGCCAAGGAAGTCTACGCAGCCCCAAACACCCCCTTTACATGCAGAGAAGTTATTCTTCTCAATTCTAACAAAAAGAATCTGCTCAACAAAATTTTATGTAGCTACTAGCTACCCTTCCACACAACATGCAACTCGTTAACAAGCTGGACTGTGTCGTTCCACATGATAAGGCAGACATCGATCTCTGTTGCTACATGCTGAAAGCAGTTGCAGATGGCTGGACATTGAGGATGCGAATTGTCACCAAAATTCAGATGGAAAAGTGGAATAGTGATGTCTTGGACATCAACAAAACTACTCAACAGCTAGTCCCCAGAAAGTGCAGTCAACTTTTAGGTGACCAAGCACTGTCAGGCTGCAATACAGTGTTGTAACCATTTGGAAAAGGAAAGCAGTTAGTACTGAAGCTCCAAGAGGGAGACATGTCAGGTCACGATCAAGCTCTCAGACAGCCTGGCATGACTCATGCAAAGCTCCAGGAAACTGCATTCACCTTCTTCTTGCCCTTCTATGAACAGAAGATTTGCATATCATTGAGAGACACACATGCTCACTTTTACCGTGGCCCTAAAATGCTTCAACCACTGAAGAAGCTCCCAACAATTGATGCAAACCTGCTGCTTCATGTGCTCCAAGTCCATTTTCAGGTGCTACTTTGGAAGGCAGCAAATCAACGTGATTTACCTGAAGATGCTCAAAATATTGTCAACTTTGGTTGGAGCATCAAGTCCTCTAAGAGATAAGATAGGAAGGGGAAAACTAGGCAAAAGTTACGTGTGGCGTCCATTATGTGTAAAAATCATGAAAGCTGACATGTGATGAATAAAAAATGTATTATAGCCACGAAAGGAAAAATAAAAAGACTTGATTAGAGATAGTACTTTCATCCACTCAGGGCATTTAGAATTTGTAGCCCAGATTACATTGAGGACGAGTTCCCCAAATACAAAAAATGGCAACAGATCTTCACTTTCCCAAATATTTCTTAGAAAAAGTTATGAATAAGGCTAAGAAAACATTTTATAGTGTCCAATTAGAGAGGAAGGAAACAATTAATAATTTTCTTTGTTTGCCATTTCATGTTCATATATAATTGTACATTAAAAACATGTAAATTAAGAATAGTTCTGGAAATGATAATAATGTAATATATAGCATTCCTTCTTTAGAGTGTAACTTATTCTATGTCGGCCAAACATCCAAAAGTATCCCAGTCAGATTAAAACAGCATCAGGTGGCCGTCTCCAGGGGTTCTTTTAATAATGCCTTGGCCTCCCACTGGTTACAGTCAAGTCACAGAATTAGATGGTCCAAGGCAGAAAAAGTAATCCATGTAAAAGACTATTTCCAAAGGAATATTGTTGAATCCTTTTTAATCTCTTGTACTCAAGGTAGAAATGTGAATCTGAGCCCAGGTTTGTTTTCCGTTAATCCAGTATTATTTTATCTAAAATCTGACTTCTCCGGAACTATTAAGAAACTGACAGCTGTTGGATCCCCTTCTCCTGTATAAATACGATGTCTTTGTATATGTATTCTCATCGTTGAGTTTGATAACGTCCTGAGTGGATGAAAGTACTAACTCCAATCAAGTGGCTTAATTTTTCCTTTCGTGACTATAATACATTTTATATTCATCACGTGTCAGCTTTCATGACTTCTACACACACACACACACACACTCACACACACACACACACACACACACACATATATATATATATATATATATATATATATATATATATATATATATATATATATATATATATATATATATATATATATATATATATATGGTGTATTAGGTGGTGTACTATCTTCAGTAGAAAGCAGTTGCATTCTTTTGGATAGCTTTGTACTTTTGATTGAGCAACAGCGGCCACATCCCAGAAATTATCTAATGTTGGTAGGTGTTTGGATAGCAAACTTGTATCCCCCGCACTGATGCAACTCCAACTACTTTGTGGGAGTACAGCAACAAAAAGGTTGTTGAAAATTACTATCAATGAAACAAATGTAAAAGCTCAAGAAATCTGCTCGTGAAACTCCAATGAACTCTCACAAAGTAAAAATGTCCCTTAGTCCCATGCAGACCTTGATTTATGTGGAAGAAGGATGCAAAAAATTTTACGGCTTGTAAATACTAATAGATTTATAAATCTAAAGAATAAGATTAACATTGGAAACTGGAACATTGAACAAGAAGGACAAAGTAAAGCAGCGTTATCTGTTTTTTATTCTAGATATGGCCTAGGTATGTGTGCACTTACAGAAGCAAGACCTACTGGATTAAAAAACTAACTGGATTCGAAAAGAGTGGAATTAGAGGGAGGATAGTTGTTGCTACATTTGGGAGAGAAGATGGCCCTCACTCTCAATGAGTAGGATCGCTTTTGAGCAAACAACCACTTAAGCATTAGAAGAATCGGAACCAGTGGATGAAAGAATTATGTATGCAAAGCTGAAATCTAGCCATGGAAGTGTGACAATTAACGTATGCTTTGTTGCTACCGATAAATTAGATACCAATCAAAAGGACGGCTTTTACAGGAAATTACAGGGTAATAGTTAACAATATTCCAGTACGTGATTCTTGTTATTTTGTTTCATTGTAAGGGAGACATGAATGCAAAACTAGGTAATAATAATGATGGTTTTAGTGAATGCAAAGGTGGCCATGTATAAAAATGTAGTTTTATTTGCCATTTCTTTTAGCTAATGAATTGATTATAAGCAGCATACTGTTTGAATACAGTTATAAGAAAGTCTACTTGGACATCTCCCTGTAATATACCGCAACCAAATTGACCATTAAGCAATAAATAGGAAATTCTAAAAACTCACTACTAGATGTCATATCTTGAGGAAGAGCTGATAAAGGAAGCATACAAGTTGAAGACCAGGAAAGGTAATGTAAACCTATCTCCAAGATATGACATTGAAAAGGTAAGGCAACAAAAAAGTGAAAATAAGATTACGTTACAGAGTGCAGGTACACATTTACAGTCTTAGAGATTTTATGTGATATAGATATAAAGAGAGATTTAGATATTATCTTTTAAAAAGTTTTAATCTTTCAGGGATCTGCCAGAATCCCAATCAGACAAGGAAGTGGAGTAAGACAAATGCAATGGAAGAGTTGTGAAACATGGGAACTGATAACGAAAAGAATGATAACAATATTCAGTTTTGAATCATGAAAGGAAAACACCCTACATCTGACCTTGTTACGAACTGAATATATGAGACTTGATAGTGAAGTGAAGAGATGTTGTTTAAGAGACAAAACAAGGTTCATAGATTCTACTGCAGATAAGAAAGAAGATAATATAAATATAGGAAAAGGAAGGAGTACAAGATAATGTGAGGGAAAGAAGAGTTAAAAAACGAGTTATCTATGAGAAAAAAAAATAAAAATATTCTAACCAAGAAATAGGAAAGTACAGATTGATGGAAATAACATTTTGTAGAGACATTGAATAGGGTTGAGGTGGCCTAGTGGTAACGTCTCTGACTGGCGAACACCAGACAGGACTTGAAGTCCCATTCAAAATCGTTAGTGTCTTTTGTCACTGCAATCTCACCATCCTTCTGAGCTTTGGATAAGGGGTTTTAGGGAGCCTAAAGATCTATCTTCGGAGAAATCAGCAGCCATTGCCTGGCCCTCCTTGTTTCTAGCTTGGGTGGAGAGAGACTTGGGTGCTGATCATGTGTATAAATGATCAATCTCTAGGACATTGTCCTGCTGTATAGGTCAATGTCACTGTCCCTTTTCTCTGCCTTTCATTAGTGGCCCTTAAATCGCCACCAAACGAGTATGACATCTTCGAGTCCGAACATGATCTTCCTATAGATATAAGTGACATTATATTGGGAGATGTCGTTTTGGCAATCGAACAACTGAAAGACTATAAGTCACTAGGAGTTGATGGTACTGCACCTGAAATGTTGAAGGCCGATGACATTAAAAGACCCATTGTGTTCAATGAATTATTGAATAGTATGTGGCGAGATAAAGTCACAAATTTTATAAGAAAAAAAAAAGACCCAGAAGGCATATTTACGAAACTGGGAATTGGAGAGGGGTTACTTTGTCAGCAGTAGATATAACAGTTTTATTCAAAGTAATATTGAATAGAACTGAATCTGTAATAAATAGATTACTTCAAAAATATTAAGCAGATTTCAGAACGGGTAGAGGATGCAGCTATCAAATTCTTATTCTATGACATATAACTCACCAGTAACCAACTAAAATTCCCTTTTTTTCTGTTTGGCGGATTTTGAGAAAGCTTTTGATATTCCACACAGTATGTTAAATAAAATTCTATAGTTTTATGAAGTACCAGAAAAGATTTTAAATTTCACAATAAATATGTATAGTGTAACTTGTTGTAGGGTAATGGTTGGTGATAGGCTTACAGATGAATTTGAAGTCAACATTAGAGTACTGCAAGGTGGATACTGCCCCCTCTGCTCTTTGTTAAGGTGACTCATTATTTTATGAAGAAGGTAAGTCAAGGAACAAATAATGGCATTCAATGGAATGGGGATCAGAGATTATGTTATCTTCAATAAACAGATGGTATAGTTTTATTTACCTCTACGATAGCTGAAATTCATGAAATTATTGATCGGTTAGTACTGAAAATAAAAAAAAGGTTGGATTGGCGATCAGAGAAAGACAGAGTTCATGACGATTCGGTAGTGATCAGACTAACTGCCTTGTTAGAAGAGCACTATTACCCTAATAAACTCTTTAACATATTTAGGAGCAATCATTACCAGCAATGGATCACTAGTTAAGGAATTCACAGAGAGAAAAGGGCATATTAAAAACAGTTTGGAGGTAAAATTTAATATCATTTTACAACAACATAAAAATATATCAGTCGTGGTGCAGCACTGTAACAACTGATGCAAAAGTTCTTGCCTTTGAATGTAAAGCATCGAACAGTATTTTGGGAACAAAATGGCAACAGCATATAACAATGACGTGAAATGGCACAGGTGCCCAATATGAACTGTATAGCTATATTGTCAAGATGGATATGGATGAAGCTTATTTTAAGAAGGGAAGCTCAGTTACTCAAGGATATACCTGAATTTAGACCGCTAGGCAAGAGAGGGAGTGGTAGTAAAAAAATACGTGTTTATTGACAATGCAGAGGGATGTTGGATTTGAGAACTGGATTGAGAGAGATAGTACAGGAAAGAGTCGTATGACGTGCATTCATTGAGGCCTCATACTTCCATGGGTGCCAGAGGATTAAGTATATAAAAACACACATAAAAACACATATTTACATATATACACCTACACGTATATATATATATATATATATATATATATATATATATATATATATATATATATATATATATATATATATATTATTTATTTATTTATACATATGCATACTAACACACACATATATATATATGAATATATATATATATATATATATATATATATATATATATATATATATATATATATATATATATATATATATATATATATATATATATATATATATATATTTATATATATATATATATATATATATATATATATATATATATATATATATATATATATATATATATATATATATATATATATGTGTGTGTGTGTGTGTGTGTGTGTGAGTGTGAGTGCATGTGCATATATATATATATATATATATATATATATATATATATATATATATATATATATATATATATATATATATATATATATCCACTTCGGTCCCAAGGCCAACATACATTGGGACAAGGAGCTGTGTAACCTTGTAGAGGTGCAGTGGCTTAAGCCTACCATAAGACTGCTTGAGTGTTATGTTGGAAGCTCTGTGACCTATTAGGAAGCAAAAGGCTTATGAATGGTGTGAATTAACAGCTCTGAGGGCTCACGCCAAACGTAGCAAGCCGGTGAGCCGCTATAAATTGCTCATGAACCGCACGACTTGCTTCAGGACGGACACATTGATCAAAGGATGCCCGGGCACATCCTGACTCGGAATGTTATTGGACATGGACAAGGAAGTAGAGCTTTGAGATTGGGAATAATTAATCTAAGTACTTTGCGAGGTAAGGAGGAGGAGGTAATCATGATGATGGAGGAGAGAAATATAGACATTTTGGGACTGTGTGAAACCTGTTTACCAGGAGAAGGAACAAAATTATTGCTTAACAATTACCAATTACTTTACAAAGGTGGAAGAGCTGCACGACACGGATTAGGTTTTATTGTGAGGGAAGAGCTAGCTGGAAAAATTAGTCATGTAAATTACAAGAGTGATAGGATTATTGGCTTTTCCTTAAAGTTGGGAATGTTTCAAGCCAGTATAATTCAGGTGTATGCACCACAGCAAGAAGAAAAGGAAGAATTCTACAGAGATCTACAGGAAGAAAAAGATTCTGTCCCATATGTAGAGAATATATTAATAATTGGAGACATGAATGGACATATTTTGCAAGACAGGACAGGCATAGAAAGAATATTAGGAGCGTTTAGCATTGGAGACAGAAATAGAGAAGGAGAAAACATAATTGATTTCTGCATGCAAAACCAGAAGTCCATAATGAACTCTTTATATGATCATAGAGACAGCCACAAGTGGACGTGGTATCGGTGGAACTCAGCCTTAGGAGTATACACTGAAAAATCAATGATTGACTTGGCAATAACAAATAACAAAAATATGGTAAGAGATGTAAGAAGTATTCCCTCTGTGTCATTCGATTCAGATCACAGGCTTCTCTTAATTAAATTAAAGACAGTGAAACCTAAACCAATTAAAAGCCAAGTGAGAGAAAGATTTATCCTAGAGAATATGAGAGAAGGGGAATGCTTAGTTAGATATCAAAACGAAATCAATAGAGCTAAACAAATGCAACAGGAGAGCAACGACCCAAATGAAAAATGGAGACACTTTAAGGTGGCTGTAGTAGGCGCTGCTAATAATACAGTGCAGAAGAAAAGAGTTCGAGGTAGGAGAAAAAAACAAACTGCTTGGTGGACTCCCACACTTAAGTCCGCTGTTACAAATAAAATGAAACTTTTCAGAAAATGGATGAAAACTTTGAGCTTGGAAGATCACAATAATTATAAAGAAGCCTTGAGAGAAACAGAAAGAATAAAAGCTTAAAAAAAGAGAAACCTGGGAAAGAATAGGAGAATATCTAGGAAATTATCTCCAAGGTACTAGAAAACTCATATATAGCACTGCTAAGAAACTATAGAAAAGGAAGCTAACCACCCACTTATGTAATCAAAGACCCTATGGATGGGACAATTTTAACCGAACCCCGAGAAATTGAATTAGGATGCAAGCATCAATTTGAAACACTACTAAACAATGAAAATAATGACCTTGAAGAACATGTAGAATTTGATATGGTTGTGGGTGCAGAACCTGACATAACGAAACAGGAAGTAAAAAATGCCTTCAAGAGGATGAGAAATGGTAAGGCCCCTGGAGTGGATACAATACCTGCAGAGCTCCTTAAAAACATGGGTGAAGATGGAGTCATTTGGCTGCTAGAACTAATCGACATACTCTGGAATGGACAAATACCACCTGAAGACTGGAGAAGAGATCTAATGTGCCCAATCTATAAAAAAGGTGACAAGACAAATTGCAGCAATTATAGAGGAATATCCCTAATGTCACACGCTTTTAAAGTATATGAAAAAATACTTGAAACCAGATTGAGAGGATATGTTGAACCAAAACTGGGGGAATAGCAAAGTGGTTTTCGGCAAGGAAGAGGGACAACCGATATGATTTTCTAATTCAAGATGATATTCGAGAAAAGCTGGGAATGGAACAGGGACAGATATATTGCTTTTATAGACCTAGAAAAGGCCTTTGATAGAGTACCAAGAATGAAAATATGGGATGCCCTAAAAGACCCTTACTATGGAATCCCTGAGAAACTTATAAGAGCAATTTATAACACCTATCAAAACATCAAATCCAGAGTAAAAACAAATCAAGAGAATGAAGATTGGTTTGAAATTAAATCAGGAGTAAGACAGGGCAGCGTCCTTTCTCCACTTCTTTTTATATTTTTCCTAGATAAATGTATGAGGGAACGA
>NC_090733.1:9547447-9559947 GCF_036898095.1 Palaemon carinicauda | reverse complement strand
AAACGCAAAGGACTGGAGGGCTGATTTTACCGACACTGGTACGATGCAGAAGATCCTTATCGTGTATGGAGGATACAAATGATAATCCCATCCAAACTAGCCAGTTTTCTCTTCTTTGCAGCTTATTCAAGTAGACAGGTCAGTTTCACCAGGAATGGCAGTATCCCTCGCTAGCCTGTTGTGTGTTTGTGGTTGGAATAGCATCTAGAATAGCATGGAGAGTGGGTTGACTCCACCTATTTCAACACGTACAGAGTTCTACGACCATGCCTTGTCCGTTAATCTGAGGACATTTTCAGCTAATAATATAAGGATAAGCTAATTGCATTTCCCAATCTTTTGTCTTATGTCTGGAAACAATCTTTGCTTTATCATTATTATATAATTGGAGGCCACGTATCCTGTTCTAAAAACTGTCCATTTGTTATTAGCTTTAGTTTTATATCATATTTGTTTTATATAAAAACTATACTCCAAATTGTCATACGATATTCATTTTACTATTCCATACTGTCAGGAAAGAGGAAAATATATCATCTAATTGTTGGAGAAATGCAACACCTCTCCCATGTACGGTAGATAAAGGATTACCAAGTCACCAATGCCTGTAGTCGTCTTGAAACTGGAAAGCTTGTTCGTACTACGTAGCTCTGGGATATTTTTTGTTTTTCCAGTTCTTTGCGCGCATGATCGACTTAATTGAGGGAAACTTGGATTTTATCTGTTTTTTAAAGGACGGTAATAGACGACCCAACCTAGGGTACGCACCAACCACTAATTACCCCGACGTGCATCACCGAATCTCTTTGACTCAAAATGTTCCTAAGATCTTTTCAATATAAAAAAAAATCCATGTTTGCATAATTTCCTAGGATGTTAGTAATATTATTCCTATTCAGTTAATAGAAAATACTTTCGTAAAGAAATCCACTATTACTGGGACAATTAATTTCTGAATCGTGGATCATCTTAGAGTAGATCAATTCCGCTTGCACACTCATGTATTAGCACACGTCTTCTATTCTATGCCTTTTGGGTTCCTAGCAGACTAATTAAAAATCCGCCTTCGTCTAAGTACTTAGCATATATGACCAAGAGCAATTACATAATAACTTATCGTGATAATGATAGTAAATATAAATACTGCACTCCATATCAATAATACGTTGAAGCTCTTATTGCATACATCATATACCTAAAGTAGATAAATTTCTAACACACACACACGCAGAGAGAGAGAGAGAGAGAGAGAGAGAGAGAGAGAGAGAGAGAGAGAGAGAGAGAGAGAGAGAGAGAGAGAGAGAGAGAGAGTGCGCGTTTGCGACAGGAATTGAGTTATGAGTTACAGATGCATTTGATAATGAATTTCACTCCTAGTTACCAGGAGTGTCTGTTGCAGCCGACATGAGTGTGGTATGAAATCTAATGAGAAAGAAGGGTCGAAAAGATATAAGATCCTGTAAATATTGAACGAGTTTATTTTGGTATAATGAGTCTGCGTATGAATAGCTTACTATAAACAATGCTGAAAATAATGTATTTTTTTTTTCAATGTTTTATAAAACTGATACCTATCTTTGGTTTAGCAGTTATAATCTCTTATATATATATATATATATATATATATATATATATATATATATATATATATATATATATATATATATATACATATATATATTTATACATATGTACAGTATATATATATATATATATATATATATATATATATATATATATATATATATATATATATATATATATATATATATATATATATATATATATATATATTTATATATATACAGTATATATATATATATATATATATATATATATATATATATATATATATATATCTATATATATATATATATATATATATATATATATATATATATATATATATATATATATATATATTTATATATATAAATATATACAGACAGATAGATATATAAATATATATACATATATATGTATATATATATATATATATATATATATATATATATATATATATATATATATATATATATATATATATCTATATATATATATATATATATATATATATATATATATATATATATATGTATGTATATTTATATATATATACATATATATATATATATATATATATATATATATATATATATATATATATATGTATATATATATATATGTATATATATATATATATATATATATATATATATATATATATATATATATATACTATATATATACACATATATATGAATATATATTTATATATACATTTATATATATATATATATATATATATATATATATATATATATATATATATTTATATATATACTGTATATATACACATATATATGAATATAGATTTATATATATATATATATATATATATATATATATATATATATATATATATATATATATATATATCACATATATGTAAATATATGTATATATATATATATATATATATATATATATATATATATATATATATATATATATATATATATATATATATATATATGTATATTTATATATATAAATATATATATATATATATATATATATATATATATATATATATATATATATATATATATATATATATATATATATATATATATTAAGCATTGTATTTGACGGGTCTCATACACTACCTGAATGAAGGATTACAACAAATAAGATGTGAAGAGGACTGATATCTTCACAAAAGGATGACCTATGGAAAAGTTTTAGCTATCAACCTCCCACTTATGAAAAGGAGGAGTATTCCTTCTGAAGGGAATGTAGAGTATTAAGCTTGTGATTCCCCCCCCCAAAAAAAAAAAAAAAAATCCTATTGAATAATGTTTCATATAACCCACCAGTTCTCAGAAGAACAACTCAATACAGAAAGGTTAAGTGCTTCCCTCCTACTTCCCAGGAGTAGGAAAACATTTAGTGTTAACCTTCCACTTATCAAAAAAAGAAGGATTCCCTATAGAATTGTGGCAAGCATTCATCTTCTACTTCCCTTTTACTTATCAAAAGGCAAGGGATTCACTATGGAAATATATTAAGTATTAACCTACCACTTATCAAACAGAGGCGGATTCACTCTGGAAATAATTTTAAGTATTAACCTTCCACTTATCAAAAGGATGAGAATTCACTATGGAAATGTTTTAACGATCAACCTAACACTTATCAAAAGGAGAAGGACTCACCATGGAAAGGTTTTAAGTATTAAACTTCCACTTATATATAGGAGGAAGACTAAGTTTTAAGAAGGAGGAGGAATGGAAAAGCTTTAAGTATTAATCTACCTCTTAGCCAAAGAAGGAGTACTCACTCTGGAAAAGTTTTAAGTAATAACCTCTTACTTATCGAAAACAGGAGGATTTACTATGGAAAAGTTTTAAGTATTGACCTTTCACTTATGAAAAGAAAAAAGATTCCCTATGTAAAAGTTTTGAGTAATAATCTACCACTTATAAAAATGAGAAGGATTTATTATGGAAATGTTTTAAACATTAACCCACTACTTGTCCAAAAGAGGAAGATTCAATATGGAAAAATTTTAAGTACTAACTTGTCACATATCAAAAGTAGGAGGATTCCCTCAGGAAAAGCCTTTAGTATCGAATTCCAATTCACGAAACGATTACCTGTGGAAATGTTTTAGGTATTAACATCACACTTCTCAGAGGTAGGATGATTTCTTTTGAAAAAAAAAAAGTTTTGTATTAAGCCTCACCCCCCCCCCCACAAAAATAAAGAAAAATTATTCCCATTGCCAAAGCTATTGTATTACCCACCATTTCCCAAAAGTATGATCCCTTGTGGAAATGAGCAAAGCATTAACCTCCTACTTCTAAACACAAGGAGAATTTACTCTGGAAAAGTTTTAAGTGTTAAACACCCTCTCTTTATCAAAAGCAGGATGATTCACAATGAAAAAGCTTTAAGTAATAACCTACCACTTATCGACAGGAAAAAAGAAACACTCTGAAAAGTTTGAAGTATTAACTACCCACTTATCTAAAGGAGGAGAATTCACTTTGGAAAAGTTTCAAGTATTAGCCAACCACTTATCGAAAGGAGGAGGATTAACTCTGCAAAAGCTTTAAGTATTAACCTTTCACTTATAGAAAAGATGAGGATTCAGTTTGGAAAGGTTTCAACTATTAGCCTTCCAATTATCAATAAGAAGAGGGTTCACTTTGAAAAAGTTTTAGTATCAACCTACTACTTTTCAAAAGGAGGAGGTTCCACTTGGAAAAAAAATTTAAGTGTTACCCTTACACTTATCAAAAGGAGGAGAATTTATGCAATGAACAGTTTTGAGTATCAACCTACCTTTTATCAAAATGAGGAGGATTCACTCTGTAAAAAGTTTTAAGTATCAACCTTCCACTCATCAAAAGGAAGAGGGTTCACTCTGGAAAAGTTTTATTCATTAATCTACGGCTTATCAAAACGAGGAGGATTAACTTTGGAAAATTTTTATATATTAACCTTTTATCTTTCATAAGGTGTGGGATTCACTATATAAAAGTACCATATATCAAAAGGAGGCGGATTCATTCGAGAAAAGATTTACGTATTAACCTTCCACTTATCAAAGGGAAGAGTATTCACTCTGAAAAAGTTTTAAGTATCAATTTTCACTTATCGAAAGAAAGAGGATTCACTATGGAAAAGTTTGAAGTATTAACCGTCTCCATATCAAAAGGAAGATGATTCTCTCTGGAAAAGTTTTAGGTATTAACTTGTCACTTATAAAAAGCAGGAGGATTCCCTTCGAAAAAGTCTTAAGAATTGACCTTCCACTTCACGAAAGGATGACCTCTAGCAAAGTGTTAGGTATCAACATCACATTTCTCAAAGAGAGGAGGATTTCCTCTGAGAGAAACGTTTTGCAATAACCACCACCTTTCAAAAAGAAGGATCCCCATTGTAAAATTTTCTGTATTACCCACCACTTCCCATAAGCAGGATTCCCTACTGAAATATGCCAAGCATTATCCTCCCACTTCTCAATAATAGAAGAAATCACTCTGGAATAGTTTAGGGTAATAACGTTTTACTTATCAAAAAGAAGATGATTCATAATGGAAAATATTCCAGTATTAACCTACCATTTATCAAAAGGAAAAGGATTCACTCAGGAAGAGTTTGATTAACCTGTCACTTAACAAAAGAAGGAGGATTTACTCTGGAAAAGTTTTAAGTATTAGCCAACCACTTATCCAAAGGAGAAGAATTCAGTCTGGGAAAGTTTTAAGTATTACGTTTTCATTCATTAAAAAGAAGAAAATTCACTTTAGAAATGTTTTAACTATTACCCTTCCACCTATCCAAATGGGGAGGGTTCACTTTGGAAAAGTTTTAAGTGTTAACCTCCCTCCTATCAAAAGGATGAGGACTCAGTCGTGAAAAGTTTCAAGTGTTAACCTTCCACTTATCAAATGGCTGAGGATTCACTATGAAAAATTATTAGGTTTTAACATTCATTCTGGAAAAAGTTTCAAGTATTAACCTTCCACTTATCAAAAGAATGAGTATTTACCATGGAAAAGTTTCAGGTATCAGTCTGCCACTTCTCAAAAGGAAGAAGATACACTAGGCAAAATTTTAAGAATTTACGTTCCACTTATCAAATGGTGGAAGTTTCACTTTATAAAGGTTTCAAGTATTAACCTACCACATAGAAAAAATTGAGGATTTATTCGAGAAAAAATTCATGTGTTACCCTTCCACTTATCAAAAGGATAAAAAATATTCGTCGAAATCAATTATTATTATTATTATTATTATTATTATTATTATTATTATTATTATTATTATTATTATTATTATTATTATTATTATTATTATTATTATTATTATTAGGTAATCGATAACCTTAGGTCAAAAAGCAGGATACTATAAGCAAAAGGGCTCTAATAGCGAAGAATAGCCCAGTGAGGAGAACAAACAAAGAAATAAATTAACATGAAAAGTAATGAATAGTTAATATGAAATATATATACATTCAAAAAACGTTAAAATAAATATCTCTCTTATAAACTGTTTAGAGATTTATGTCACCCTGCTCAAAATGAAAAAAATATTCACTGCAATTTTGTACTTCTGAAGTTCCAATGATTCAACAGCCACATTACAAAGATTATTGTACAATCTGTCACAAGTGGAATAACACTTTTAGAATACTGTGTAGTATTGAGTCTAATGATGGCAACGGTATGATTGCTAGAAATAGCTGTCTACCTAGTATTCCGATTAGAATGGTAGTATTTGAGAAGATCTAAATACAAAGAATAGTCAGAATTATGAAAAATCTCATACAACATACATAAAGAACAAACTGAACAATGATGCCAGAAATTAACGTCTAGATCAGGAGTAAAGAAATGTAATCAACAAGTTTTTGTCAAATAAATTAAGATGAGGTTCAGCAGTTAAAGACTAGACATGACGACACTATACGAAACAAGGTGGAATGAAAGAATGAAAATAAGACGACGATGACGACGATGATCACAACGACAGTGACAACAACGACGGCGACAATGCTGACGACATTGACGCCGACGACGACGATGACGAATTCTTTTTATAATAGATTGATTACCGAAAATCTTGAAAGACTCACTCAATATGCAAACCTTTTTTTTTTTTTGATGCAATTGAAGAAAGAAACCAAATGCGATTCTCAAACGTAAATTTGCTTTCGATAATCCTACCTAAAGTAAACATTAAAGGACTCGCAGAGACTAAGAGAAACATTACGAATGGTGAATTATGGATGTTGCATAGCCACTGTCCCCCAACTACTTACAATCATACCGAGTTTTGTTAGGTCTCGTCTTCTTTCCCCATAATTTGCACTATACACTAACTTTAGCTTTGATATCTATTCAAGCATTAAACAACTCTAAGATCTACATTCAGGAGATGGAATTGATACTAAGAGTAGCATCTTCTGCATATGCAACTATTTTTTTTTTCTAGGCCAAAACCATTTGATATTATGTGTATATGGTATGGAAAGTAATTATATAGGAACAGTACCCCGAGAAACAAAAGATACCGCATTCCTATGTTGACTATGTTACCTTGTTTGAAAAGAAAGGTCTCATGATTAACATAGTCAAAGGCATTACTAAACCCCAGGCCTATCATACGAAACTCCTGACCACAAGGGATTTCTGGGCATCCTTGCTTTTAGTCTTGGAGTTTGTAAGAAAGGCCTCACATGTTCAAAGCCTTTGCGAAAACTTAGCGAACAGATACTTACCTATAGTATACTTATGTGGACGTTTTCCAAAAGAAGTTCAAGACCTTGGGAAATAAGAGTTATGGAAATTGATCGGTAATCAGCAGTCCTAGAGCTACTGCAATCACAGTTACCTATTATAATAACATCACCAATTCTTCATCAATGTGATAAAAGACTTTCTAATTGCTAATTTTCAAATAACAGACAACTTAGGAGCTAAGTAATCACCAATACATATCTTAAACGCGGAGTACTTCACTATCATCATATGAAAGTAATACCATCAATTTACTTATTTCCTTCGTTAAATAGGATCCATTAACAACCTGGTCGTAACAACGGTTTCTACTATTTTAGTTAATCTGGCTAGTATGAAGACAAACTACTGCTGTCCTAGTATGAACAAATGTCCATGATATCCCAAGGCACTTTGCCCGTAGCAACTATCTTGACCTCCTTAGGTTTAGTCAACCGTACCAACAATTAACATAACCTATGATGTGTCTATGTGTAATCGCACGTGTACCTTTCTGTGTAGATAGACGTACATTATTATGTATACCTTATGTAAGTATGCATTTGTATTCCTTGCAAGAATCTACGCATGGTTGATAAATTTATAAGCATTTATAGCTTTCCAGCATCAATTAACAATTTTGGGCTCAGTACCTGGATCTAGGTATTAAAAGGATTACGGCAATGTGACCTAAATAGACACCATGCTTGTCGGATATTAACTTTACCGAGAATCTGAGGTCATTTGTACGGCCTCTTGCATTAGAAAGGCATGAGCATGCACAGGCTAATGACATATGTTGAAGAGATGGTTGATTATATTATTTTGAAAAAGAAATTGATTTACAAAGAAGAATAAAGTTACACTAAGTAAAAAGGAATTTAACAAAAGTATTATTCTCTAAATTGTACGTTACCATTTAAGTTCATTTAGTTTCGTTAGAGTTAAAAGAAAACTTCTGCAATTATCATTGCGACTATTTAATGGCGAGTGAAATTGGAGTAATTGTTTTAGTTTCGAGTGTAGATTTTAAAGAGTACAATGATTATTTGGATTTAGGATGCATTCCTTTAGGGGGAAAAAAGTATTTTTTTTTTTTTCATCAGCATATTTACTCCGCCCCCAAAGTATTTTTTTTTTTTTCGAGTAAATGTAAGTAATCGCAAAAATAAGCAAGAAATAACGACAAATATGCTAAGCAAACCACGAAAGACCATTTTTCAGTATTTATATATTCCAAAGCTCTTATATTCGCAGGTCATATTGAAGTAAAAAAACAATAAGGTGATTTAAGTGGGTATGGATATTAATGACTCCTTAAGAAATTACCTCAGGTATTGTATATCTAAGTATAATGAATCATATCTAGTATTTTGGGTTATGGCAACATTAATAATAGGATTCTATTAAGTTAAAAAAGGAAAGACATTTCATTATTTAATGATCCTTTATCTCGCCTAATCTCTGATGATTAGAAGCTTAAATATTTATAAGAAATTTACCTTTCTTCAATACATGTATATCATGTATTCTAAGATTGCATAATTTTAGAGAAAATAATTGAAAAATTTAACCCATAAAATTCGACAAAAAATACTTTCTAAGAAAATTTTGTAGCTGAGGATTATATCCTTTATTTAGGTTATAAATTTATTACGAATAAAATTCAAGTAGGTGGAAAAATCGTTGGTAAATTTGAATTATTATTATTATTATAAACTATAGCGTCTTACATATAGGTAAACTTAGAATGTATAGTCTACCTATCATTATATCAAAATGATGTTTAATTTTTTGAATTTCCTGATTGTAATTTTATATAGAGTTACACATAATTCAATTTCCTTATTGAAAAGTACGTCTGGTTACATAAAATTCAATTTTGTTGTTGAAATTTTATACTTGAGTACAGAAAATTCCATTTCCTTGATGTAAAAAGATTAACGTTAAATCTTATTAACAAAGTTGACTTCTAGTTATCGGAAACAATTTTGGTTAAATAAATTATCTGGAAATGTTTCCAAATGATTTTATGGATAAATTCTACCTTAGACAATGACATAATTAACACATCTAAATATATTTCTTATCTAAAGTATTTTCCATGTGGCATTCAATGTATGATTAACAGGATAGAAGACTCATTTCAATTTATTTAAGCGATGAAAATCAGATAGGGCACATAAACAATAAATGATTGGTTGATCCATAGATTTAAGGAAGAAATTCTCTAGGGGGAAATCAGTTCACCGTCAGGTTTCATACGTTACAAATGGTATGGAATTCTCACACTAATATTTCCTCCTCTATATAACAAAGAGCAAGTGTTTTATATATATATATATATATATATATATATATATATATATATATATATATATATATATATATATATATATAATCATTTATATATATATATATATATATATATATATATACACACAAATATATATATATATATATATATATATATATATATATATATATATATATATATATATATATATATATATATATATATATATATATATATATATGTGTGTGTGTGTGTAGATATATATATATATATATATATATATATATATATATATATATATATATATATATATATATATATATACATATATATATATATATATATATATATATATATATATATATATATATATATATATATATATATATATATATATATATATATATATATATATATATATATATATATATATATATATATATATGTGTGTGTGTGTGTGTGTGTATATATATGTATATATGTGTGTAAATATATATATATATATATATATATATATATATATATATATATATATATATATATGTGTGTGTGTGTGTGTGTGTGTATATATATATATATATATATATATATATATATATATATATATATATATATATATATGTGTGTGTGTGTGTGTGTGTGTGTACATTTATAAATACACACAAAGACACACACACACACGCCATACATATATATATATATATATATATATATATATATATATATATATATATATATATATATATATATATATATATATATATATGTGTGTGTGTGTGTGTGTGTGTATATATATATATATATATATATATATATATATATATATATATATATATATATATATATATATATATATATATATATATATATATATTAATGTATGTTCGTATGTATAGATGTATATTCCTTTCCAGTCACATCCACGGGCTTCGCTTTATGTACTGTATACCTTCGATATCTCCACGTCCCCCGAGTAGGGGAGAAAGGGAGTGCATGCAAGTGTGTTTGCATATATATCTATATCTTTTGTAGTCCCCTCTGACCAGTTGCGTACACTAGTATATACATTCATACATACGGTAATGGTGTTGTAATATTATCTCTCACCTAGCTTATGTAAATGAATCAGTGAACCGAATAAAAAGTTGAATAAGGTTTCTCTTTCGCAGCGACATAGTAATCAAATAAACGAGGATTTCATATAGTGATAATTTTGTTTAAACGGCGGATCAATAGCGTCAATCATGCTGATAGTTGTCAAAATAGAAGCGTGTCATTAATGCGGGAACCCTCATTTGAGTTATGACTTTATCGTATAATTGATTCCGGAACATCAACAAAAATGCAAACTCTCTTTTGATCACCGCTTTTTTATCATTGGCTTTGGGAGCATGGTGGAAACTCGTAAACCTTAGTATTGCACAGATAAAACTTTTGATTTAAATATTTGTACATTATATAAAAACATATCTTGTTCCGTATGAATTATTCTAGAAAAAGGTCATGGATAAAAATAATTCAATATAGGCCTTTGTTTAAATCTGATTAAAGTACTACATTGTATGTATATAATTTTTTATATGCGTGGTTTAGAGCAGATAATTAGTTATTGCCGGCGTTACTGAATGTGATATCGTATCCATCTGTATATATTTGGTAATCACATCAACAACAGGAGAATAAATCCAACAAGTTAGAAACAAAACCAAGGAACCTTCGATTACTGCTATAAGATTTTTATTTCTATATATTCTTTATATAATTTATCATTATCAAAGGTTATAGAAAGGTAAATATTTGATAAAAGAGCTGATGTTATCTCTATTGACATGATATGAAATATAAACAGCTTATCATTTAAAATTTAAGAATATTCACGGATACTAAACATTTGTCAAGCACGGAAACTGTCGTATATTTCATAATCCGTTTCATAACAAAACTATCGGCTGAATTATATTCATATTATCAAGATCATCAATAAATCTTATTAATGATGGAGTATATACAATTTTTTCATGACTTTTCAAATTCAATGCATTGATGAAAGCAACTTTATCAGAGAAATAATCAATAACATTTAGAGTCAACTGGATAGGTTTTTCTTAAAAAATTCATATTTCAAGTAATATTCATTTTATATGCGGACCATGTAAAGATATAAAGCCTTTGGAAATTGTATTGAAAACTTCCATAGAAAGTAAGACGAATCTTCAGTCTTACAATAAAATAAATTGAATCTAGAAGACGTTTTCTTGTAAGTAAATACCTAAACACAATAAAACCTACATGTGTACCAGTTTACTTCTGAAATGAAATATAGTTTTGATTCTTAATAACTTAGGTGACTTTCCACATATTCATAGAGGGGAGCAAAACTAGATTATTTAGTATAAGAATTATATGAAGTCCATACTACCTATTTGTATCTTCGTGTTTATGCGAATTTGCTATAGTTTTTTTTTTTCTACAAGTAATTGTACTAGGAGCGAGTTTTTTTTTTTTTTATCTCAAATCAGCTTTCAATATTTTCTCCGGAAATAATGAAAAATACCTTTAAGGTATCTCACAAGAACACGTTTTCCTTGAAAGGCAGAATGTTATATTTTTATTTTAACTTGAACAATTTACGGTATTTAGATCAGGAAATGACCGTGCAATTTATGTACCAAACAAGAATCTCTCTCTCTCTCTCTCTCTCTCTCTCTCTCTCTCTCTCTCTCTCTCTCTCTCTCTCTCTCTGTTTTCAGAGGTAATTCCATAATATAACGACTTCTCTCTATTACTGATTTAATACCTTCAGTCGAGCGAGGAACAATAATCAAATCATGACCAAAATCTATTCCTATTGAGGCTACGTTTTATTAATAAGCATATCAGTGTGATCAGACGGGATTTGAATTTAGTAATAC
>NC_090733.1:9487447-9539947 GCF_036898095.1 Palaemon carinicauda | reverse complement strand
CCTTGTGTTACTACATCCATGACCAGATCAAATAGGTAAGGGCTTAATGCAGACCCCTGATGTAGTCCTAAATTTACTTGGAAACTTTCTGTTAGGCCTATACTGCTCTTAGCATTTGCTTCTGCCCTCTAATACATATCTTGGATGATTCTTACGTATTTCTCAGGGACTCCCTTTTCTCTCATACATCTCCACAGCACCTGACAGTGTACTCGATCGTATGCCTTCTCCATGTCGATAAAGACCATATGTATATGTATATATATATATATATATATATATATATATATATATATATATATATATATATATATATATATATATATATATATATATATATATATATATATATATATATATATATATATATATATATATACACATGTGTGTATGTGTGTATGTGTGTATGTGTATGAGAGAGAGAGAGAGAGAGAGAGAGAGAGAGAGAGAGAGAGAGAGAGCTGGCACCAAATGTTTATAATTGGTTTATAGAATTATATTCCGAAAAACATGCAAGTGATGGATATGGAATAATTTCAATTAAATCCATTATTCATATTTGTTAATATTTTTAGGTTTGCAGAACTATTTGGGATCTTTTTGTGTATGAACTACAAACATTTTCCACCCTGTCCACAGGGACCACTGTCAATGAACTTCAGTGAATTATAACATCAATAAAGTCAGATTGACGATGAATTGCATATTCATATTTTGTTCCTGGTCATACAACTATTATGAATAATTTATATCGGTGAAAATTCGTGGAAATAAATCTTTTACCTCAATTTTTTCCAATGTATCTGTAAAGGGAGTATATCAATCCCACAGTAAATAACAGGATTTTTTTTTACCACAACGAGCTATCTTCACAATATATAAATGGCAGCTAGGGCTACCATAATATTATTTAATGTTAAGTTTTTAAGGTCATTTACCAAAATAAAGAATAATGCAAAAGCATTTTAATAAGACAAAAGATGGTAGAGAATGGAGGCATAAAGGAAGAGGAGAAAAATAATAGAACTTTTTTTTAATTAAATAATTTGTTTGATAGATTAAATGTACTTATCATTTCAATAATAAAACTTATTATATCTCTCCGATACGTATGACTTCTAATCATCAGTATATTTATTACCATAACGAAAATACTTTATCGTTGATTTGTATTAAATCAGCTCCCAATTAATATTTATTTCAACGTGAAAAATTTCATGTACAGGAAAGGGCAATACCTTGGAAATTTAAATATTACCAATGAATGAGCACAAACAAAAATATGAAAAATGAAAACTGTCATAATGAAAATGCGACTTTGTAGGAAGACTAGAACTAACAACAAAAGAATTTACTAACTTGTGAGAATTGAAAGCACCTTGGAAATGGAAATCCGATTCATGTAAATACGAGGAAACCCAAGAGATAAATATGAGTTTTTATCATGCATTTGCCATAAACAATGAAGGCTTTCGTGCAAGCCGTTAAGCCCGAATATATTGGGGTGAGGCTAGGGTGAATTAACACGTTTTCACTATGTATAAGCTCCAACAGCAGTATATGGATTCATGCATGAGATACAGTAATGGGTGAGATTTAGACTATCTATATGAGTGATTTTAAGCTTAGGGATACTTACAAGGATACATTTACGGTCTTTTTACTTAGTCATATGGATAATTTATCTACCTCAAATCACTATCCCTATGTAGTGAAAAATATATTTTACATTTCCTTCTAAAAAAAAGAAAAAAAAAATGTAGTCGCTACAAAACCTGTGTGGAAAAGGAATAAGAAAATTCCCCCTTTGGCCGCCAACCATTGCAACTTAACGATGCATTGTTTTCACAGTAATCCGCTTTTCTCTTTACACCAAAATTTTGGTTTTCATGTTCAAGTAAGAATTACTGATATTATTATAATCGTTATTGCCATCATTATCACGATTACTAATATCATAACTAACTCATTTCAATTATCCAGCATCGCTTACCATGTCATTATTTGAATTCAACCTTCTATTTTCTCTTCAGGATAATATAACATTCATTATCTCAATATTAAAGCAGAGTATTTTAAATAATCACATAAGATAACAAAAAGATCATCGGGTTAAGATAAAAAAAAAGAAAATATTTCAAACGTTCCAATCATCATTTATTTCATTTGGAATTCAAGAATACTTATTATGTAAATTGAATATATGCTTTAAATTAACTTCTTTATATCTTAATGCAATCTATATATTAAAAGATTTTTGAAGGAAAATGTTATTTTCTCTAGATATGGAATAAGAGTGTTACGAGAAATACTTGTCGAGTTATCTGTTGGAAATCTTCAAAAAAAGAAAAAAAAATTGCATATTGCGTGTTTGTCGTCTTTATTAATACAAAAATATTTTCTTAAACTTTCAAATATCTATTTCTAAGTGCGATGGGTTTTTTATACTTGTTTACACTATAATTTTCCCTAACTGGTGTATGCAGAATGCCCCTTCATTTCTAAATACAATGATGAAATATGATTTGAAAAAGTATCAAAAGAACTTTTCTCTATACTGCAATTTCTTGCTTCATTTCTTAATAAAAAATATTTTCTTAAACTTTCAAAATTCTTTTATGAAAAAAAAAATAACGATGGTTTATTTACTCCTTTTCACATTGATTGTAAATGTTGAAGAATGCTCCTTTTGATGCAAAATTACCAAGTGATAACTTTCTCTCCCTTTAAATATTTTGTTTATACGTTTGTGAGCAAGAATGTCCCAAAAATTCAAGCAAAGTAAAACATGCGACAGCAAGTTTAGACATGTTATTCTATTATCAGTGTGGCAGAGAGAGAGAGAGAGAGAGAGAGAGAGAGAGAGAGAGAGAGAGAGAGAGAGAGAGAGAGAGAGAGACAATAGCATAACATAGTATGAGTTTGTACGAAACACGTGCGGTACAGTTCCTGCTGTGAAAACGTACTAACAAGGTCACACTAACACAGCAATGATGCATCTAATTTATCCTCAATACATTAGAAATCATTAAACTTTTAATCACGTTACGTTATTATCAGTACTAATTACACCATTTGAGGAGCTTTTTCGTAAAACATCCTATCAATTAACGAGGACTTAGACTTATCTTCTTATATGGACATTAGAGTTGTTAATATTCTTATTCCTGGAACGCTTTCAATTTCTCATTGATAGTAAAATATTCAAACACATTTGTCCTCTACATTCAATATCAACACGCAAAAGCTTACGAATCCTACTTACTTGGTTATTCATTGGATTTTTTTTTATCACAGTGGATGGGTACAACAATTTCAGAACAATAGTTTTGTTTAATGCTGAATTTAACCACACACCAAAAAATATACTGTATGTAATCACCAGTAATGAGGTTTCATCCCTAATATATTGTTAGATTGGCATTGACCATAGCCTTTTCAATTCCTTAGGATCCATTCCTTGAAAAACGAAGCTATTAATATATATATATATATTTTTTTCAATCATGTATATCCTATTTCTGCCTACTTTCAACAAGCTTTTGGAGAGGTCACGAATTCAAATGAAAAAAGAGAAAATAAATTGTTGGTATTCTATGAAACGATTTGAATCTAACCGCAATAGTAGGATACTATTTGATCATCATTGTTCTTGTTGGCTAAGTAAAGAAGGATTTACTAAAGTATTGCTTTATAACAAAATGGTCGAAAATAATGTACAAATATTTCCGAGTAATTTAAAGAATATAAATTTATTCATATTTTCAACATTTTCCTCTTTGGGTGTTGTATTTGAAAGGTAATTCAAGACATTTCCTTAAGGAATGAACGCTAGTTCTACAAAAAAAAAAAAAAAAAAAAAAAAAAAAAAAAAAGCTTCAATTACTCTCTAATGTAGAAAAAATAAAATGTATATTCACTTTATTAAATATCTGCCGGTATTTTGAAATAAAAAAGTGATGTTTTTTTTTTCTTTCCGGTCGTTTTGACATGCAAATCTTTTTTGGTATTTTTTTTTAAACATGTTGATAGACCATCTTTTTGGGGGGAGAAGAGGGGGGGGGGGGGGTTGTCATGTTTACCCGTGAACATTAAAGCATTAGACTTCATTTTCTTCTCAGGAAATTTCCATATCTATATTTCTGGAATGTCCTAGGATGTATGGGATCAAATTTCGGTGCCTTGGCCGCCATTTTTAAAAACAAAGTATGACGTATGTGTCCTTCAACAGCTGTGAGGCATCTTCCATCCTAAAATGAACTAAAAGAAAAAAAGGGCCAGGTTCTCTATCCAAATTGGATAAATTTAAATTATTATAACGTAGAGTTTTCGTTTTTTCTTTCAATTTTCTTCCTGCCAAGAGAGAGAGAGAGAGAGAGAGAGAGAGAGAGAGAGAGAGAGAGAGAGAGAGAGAGAGAGAGAGAGAGAGAGATTGATTTATTATGTCATGATAAATTCCCAAAGTCTACAAATGGAAAAAAGCACCCCAAGCATATGCTAGCATACCTTCAGAAATGCAGTTAAAATTTCTAATAAAATTATACTGAAAAAATTACAGCCATAAAACTTTTGGAAAGTCACAGACTGTAATATTAACTTTGAAATAAAAATAGCCAGTAGAAGGAAATACCTAATTAGTAAATTATTTTTTGCAGATATATTCAATGGATTTGTCTTGTTTTATTATAAGAAAAAAAAACTTTCTGGCTCGAAACTGAAATCAGAAATTACTATATAGATTGCTCTCTCCTATTACATTAGTATTCAAACACAAGAGAGTAACGTCATTTGTTAATAGTTATTATAATTTTCTGAGGCATAAGACCTGGAAAATGTTAATCTATACTAAATGGTTTTTAACATCTAAGATTTACATGGACAATCCTCTGTTATTCATGTTACGTAAAAATTTGTTTATATTTTACGTTAGATCTCAACTAACCCAACATTTGACGTTTCACAAGCCTTCATTTTCTGGCTCATCGTTGTAATTAAATGTCACCTGATATTTCACAGGAAAAATGCAGTTTTATCATATTTATTGAATAAGGCATATATCATCAACTTAAACTTTTTATTATGAAACAATGAGGTCATGTTTATATTTGTTATGGAACGATAATACTGAAAGGAAAAGTGTCAAGTTCCATCAAATTTTTTTTATCAATATTCAACTTTTCTTTAGCACCGCTTTATAATATTATCTCTTCGTTATATTGGTGACCTACATTTGCGTCACGAGAGGGACTCGAACAAGAATAATTCTTTCATCGTTCGTTATTGTTAATGAAAGGCAAACAAGAGTTAGAATATTACCTGAAGTGGGTTTACGGGGTCAGTCTCCGTTTAGGCTCAAAGTTCGTTTAGATCCAATTTACCAGGATAAAAAAAAATAAAAAAGATGGGTGATGTTCACCTTATACTTTAGAATTCACCAGTGTATTTAAATGGTAAATAGGTCTTTATCAATGAGGATTTTGAATGATCAGGTAATAAAGCATGTGGAACCTAATATTATGGATATCTCTTTATTTTAAAATTGGGGGCCGCTTAAAAATGGCGAACAGACAAAATGCCGATAGACATAAAGTCGACGGACATAATGTCACCGGATATAATGTTGACAGGCATAATGTCAACGGGCAAAATGCCTACATTCCTTCTAAGAAGACATAACGTCGACTCCTAGAATTTAATAATAATATTATATATAATAAGAATAAAAATAATATCTATTTATATGACAGCAATTTCGTTCAAACCATTCAATCATGGTAGTTATCCCATTAGAACACTCGGTAAGCACAATTTGAATAAAGATGAAGATTGGATGACATCCAAAATTAAATAGTACATCAGTATTTACTCAATGTGTAACAATCATAGCATGTTAGAAATAATGCAATATGGATTTGCGTTTGGACGCTTGATTCTCCTCCTGTAGGGAAGCAGTTGTATACTAATCATGTCCCTATTAACGATAATAAAAGGTTGCCAATGGTATATTACCCTACTACCAAAAGGGATGAGAAAGCTTACGAGTTAATTTATATTTTGTGAAATACCACAGAATGAACCCAACCTTATTCAATGTTGATTTCGAAAGCACCTCTATTAATAGAATAAGGATGACATATCCAAATACTATTGTTCATCCAATTCTGGTCAATGTGACGAATTTTTTGGTGTATTTTGAGGTGACCTTGTTATAAATAGGCGTAGTTCAACGGGGACGACGACATAAACCCCGCTATGAAATTCAGCTATGGTCCGTTCACAGTCGTGTCGTAAATGACTTGCCACGCACGAATTGTGCGATTGGTGGGGAACCTAGTGTTTAAAAAAAAAAAAAAAAAAAAAAAAAAAAAAAAGGTTTGCGAGGTCTGCTTACTTAAATTGACTTTTTCTGGTTTACAAAATAGCCGCCACTGTATTCTGAAAAAAAGTAGTATTTTTGCAAACGCAACAGTTACAAGCAGTTACTCCATGGTTTTGAATTTAGGTAGTTGAATATGCGTAGCATATAATGATTTCTATCATATTGATTTGTAAGATTTTTGTATTTTAAATCAAAATTGATAATATAAATTCTGAATCATTCTGAAAAATGACAATTTTTAACTATAATGCTGGAACTTTAAAATTATTCATAAAATACTAAGCAATACATGCTTGTGTTCTACAAAATATAGATAAATTATTCCTTACTTACTTCAAAATTAGTGAATTAATGTTATAATCATTCATTATAACTCAATTTGTTCATAAACTAACATATATCACCCTCATAAGTACATCAGTAACATGAAAAATTTAAAGCAATAGCTCTTACTATTTAAAAAGTTATACAGTATATCCTTATTATTATTTTTTTTATTTAGTAAATTGAGTTTAAACTCCTATTATAGCAAGGAAAGTTGTTTGTAGAATGAATCATTTGCAGCGTAAGTTATATAGTTGTGTAGGCTAATGTAATATATAAATTTTTGGAAAATATCATTTAAGTTTCTTCTATAAAATAATGAGAATTATATATATATATATATATATATATATATATATATATATATATATATATATATATATATATATATATATATATATATATATATACATATATACATATATACTGTATATATATATATATATATATATATATATATATATATATATATATATATATATATATATACTGTATATATATATATATATATATATATATATATATATATATATACATATATACATATATATATATATATATATATATATATATATATATATATATATATATATATATATATATATATACTATATATATATATATATATATATATATATATATATATATATATATATATATGTGTGTATATATATATATATATATATATATATATATATATATATATATATATATATATATACATATATATAAATATATATATATATATATATATATATATATATATATATATATATATATATATATATATATATATATATATATATATTTATATATATATATATATATATATATATATATATATATATATATATATATATATATATATATATATATATATATATATATACATATATATATATATATATATATATATATATATATATATATATATATATATATATGCGTGTGTGTATGTGTGAGTGTGTAAATTTGATTTGATTTTGTAGAATAACTTGAAACTATGGTAGGCAAGTACAGTACATTGGTTTTACCTACTAACCCAAGGCTGATCTACCACCTAGTTCCTGGTCACCTGTCTCATCTTGCATAAAATATTCATTAAAAATTTCACAATAGATGCACTTGCCAGACCGTGTACAAACAATATAATATTTTGGACAAGATGAGTTTTTTTTCGCAAATCTTTTCTACATCCGCTTTAGACTTACTCCAGTATGGGATTAGGGACTGCGATATTTGAAGACATTGCTGGTTGGAATGATTCAATTAGTTTATGCCACGATGAATCTTCTTAAGACTGAATATCTTGCTTAGCTTGAATGTAGGACTTATTTCGTGAACACATGCAATTAACCATCTGGAGGGATATGGGGCAACAATGATGTTCTTATAGGTGGCAACTGTTCTCCTTTGTTCTATGAGATGAAGATTTACCATCTTTTTGAAGGAATATCACTTGTACATTTTACATATATGGAGCAAAGAAATTTTTCCGCCGTTTGTATTTCTTTGAGTAATTTACCATCTACTAACCCATTAGATGCTGTAATGATACCAAACTTTTTAAAAATATATGACAGGGTCATCTTCAAGTAACCCTAGATATGTCTGATTCCACCTTCATTTTCTAATACCAACAAATTTGTCACCCCAGTTAGTGCCTGAGAAGTTGTGTATGCCAATAAGATCCCCGAATTTGGATTTTCCTGATACTCTAACAGTGTCTTGAAATGTGGGTATGGTCACTGTTTTCAAACTCAACTACTGGTAACTAATGGTTCTTCTCTGTCATCTGTAACTAAGTCAGTTCATAAGATTAATGCATCAGTATCAGCGAAATATACGAGATGCTATACTGTGTAGCACTAAGCAAGAGGTAGTAGAAGAGAAACTGAAGTAGTGGAGAAAAGAAATGGAAAATAGAGGATTGAAGATCAGCAGGAAGAAGACAGAGTATTTGAGATTGGAAAATGGGGAGAATGGGGAAGTTAGTTTACAAGGAGAGAGATTGAAAGGGGTTGAAAATATCAATTATTTAGGATCAACAGTTGTAGAGGATGGTAATCTGGGGGTAGAAATAAACCATAGAATACAAGCAGGATGGAAGAATTTGAAAAAAAGTGTGTGGAGTACTCTGCAACCAGAAAATAGGGGTTAAGTTGAAAGGTAAAGTACACATGAGAGTTATGAGACCGGCAATGATGTGTGGAGCGGAGACGTGGGCAATAAAGAAGACAAAAGAGAAGAAGCTGGATGTGGCAGAGAAGAGAATGTTGAGATGGGTGTGTGGGGTGACAAGAACAGATAAGATATAGAATGAGGTAATAAGGAGTACCACGGGAGTTAGAGAACTATTAGATAAGATCCAAGAAAGTATACTGAAGTGGTATGGTCATGTCATGAGAAGAGATGAACATTATATTAGGAGGAGAGTGCTGGAAATGGAGGTACAGGGAACGAAAAGGAGAGGGAGACCAAATCGAAGGTGGATGGACTGTATCAAGGATGAACCTCGATCAAAGCGATTAACCGGTGATGGAGTGTGGGACAGAGGTAAATGGAGAACGCTGGCCAGAAACAGCGACCCCATATAAAAACTGGGAAAAGATGGAGAAAAAGAAGATGAAGTATTAGGGAAATATACGAAGACCTTTTTCTGTGTTATATCATGGCGACAATCAGTCAAGTTTAGTGGTGTAAGTGTGTGCGCTTCGTCATGGTTATGTTCTCTCACTGATTCAGACAAATGAAAACCCTCGTTATTAGAAGCTTCAGTTCTCTTAACAACAACCACCCTCTTGCATATAGTCGTCATTGCCCCCCCAAGCTCATACGACAGGGACATTTTGTTCTTGTTAGAGGAAATAATAGCGTTTCTCTAACATTTGAAGTTCACTTCTGCTTTGTGCTTGATTTGTCTTGTAGAGAGAGTATTGTGGACTAATAGTTGACAAATCATATTGATTGCTGACTGTGCATCCTCTTTTTTATATCCTTCTAATTGCAAGGAGCGAAGTAAACACAGTAGAGCTTCAACAAACATCCTTGTAAGAGGAGGGTTCTTGTACTCCTGTAATGAATCAGTTTCCCTGAATTTCCAATTAAGAGTCTGGAAGGTTTAATTTTTCAATATATCTGCAACCTTAGAGCAACTTTCTGTTGATGATGCAGAGTCACATTACTTTTCAACAGTTTCCTGTAATTCTTGTATGGTATAATTATCTCAACTTTTCTTAGAGGCAGGCTTAACAAGTGTGTTACAATTAATTTAGACAAGCCTATCTACAGCAGCGAAGGGGAAGGAGTGAAGGAGCTGTTTCTCAGGTAGTTACCTATATTGCAAGTGAGCTTTCAAGTTGAGAGGGGCGAACAGAATGCAACTAAACTATATTAAACAGACAAAATGCCTATATATAAGTATTTGCGAGCAAGAACGTCACAAAAATTGCAACCAGCTAATAAAGGAAAGGGAAGCTAAAACAGGTTCTGTTATTAGTGCAGAGAGAAAAGGAGATATACAAAAATAAGGAAATACAGTTACAGTGGACGAGCATGTGTGGAACACGTGTGGTATATAATTTTTTTCTCTCATGAAATGAGTTTTTATAAACTAACAATCCTACAAGTCTAATATGAAAACAAATATATTTTTGACAACGGTTAAATGCAAACGTTTTACTGTCACAGTTTATTTCTTCGTGAGCTCAAAGACAGAAATTTACAATCACATCTAAGTCAAATGAGATAAATGAAATTAGACATAACATAGAAATCGAAGTTTATTAGCAATGTACATGTACCTTATTTACCTTTTAAAATGAACATCTTGTCTAGAAAGGCTCCTAATTATTGCGCCATACTCTAGCTCCAGAACTCTTCAAAATGTGTTTGTTCGGCATATAAATTTATCATCCACCCACCTGTGATTACGAGTGTCTGCTGGGTATAAGAAAAGTACAGGATGTTGGTGGCCTCAGCAATAGAAACATGGATCTCTCTATAGGATTCGAAAAAAAGCGTATGGCATATGCCCAATAGCGAATTATTCTTGATATTATGATTATGTTTATGATTATGATTATCATTATCATCATTATCCTCACCATGATTTCTATAATTATAATTATAATTATAATTATAATTATAATTATAATTATAATTATAATTATAATTAGAATTAGAATTAGAATTATAATCATAATCATAATCATAATCATAATTATAATTATAACTATAATTGTAATTATAATTATAACTAGGCCTATAATTGTAATTATAATTATAACTATAACCATAAATACAACTATATATATCACCATTATTATAGGCCCAGTGAGGAAAGGTGGTAAGGAAATAAACTACAAGCAAAGTAACGAACAATTAAAATAACATATATCAAGAAGAGCAACAACATTAAAATAAATTATTCATAAAAAAAAAATATAAAAATACATTTGTCAGACTGTTTGACATAAAGACATCGCAGTTGCTATTTTGCAGTTTTGAAGGTCCACCAACTTAACTATATGATTAGAAAGATCATTCAATAACTCTGTCACAACTGGAATAAAATTCCAAAAACACTGTGTAGTATTGAGCCTTGCCATGGAGAAGGCATTCTTATTACAATTAACTATATACCTAGTATCACGAACATGATAGTAATGTCCGCTGACTTCTAATTGTATAGTCAGAATTATGAAAAATCTTATGCAACGTGCATGACAAACTAACTGAACGACGGTACCAGAAAATAATACCTAGTTTAAGAAAAACAAATTTAATAAGTTCCTGTCCAACAAAATGAGACGAGGTTCGGGAGCTGAAGACCAGAGAGAAGAACAATACTCAAAACAAGCAAAATGAGAGAATTAAAACACTTCATAAAATACTGATCTCCGAAAAACTTAAAAGACTATCTGATTTTTGTGTGTTTTTTTTTTTTTTTTTTTTTTTTTGCAATTGAAGAAAAAACGAATGTTTCTTAAAAGTGAGCTTGCTATCAAGAATCACATAAAATTTTAGAAAGTCATGCAGAGGTAAAAAATGAAAAAAAAAAAGAAAGAAAAATATCAATGCAGAAATCTTAATGTTGAGGAGTATCTGTCCTTGACCTACGTACTGTCATGCTCGATTTTTTTTTTTTTTAGGGTTCTACTTAATGCCCCATAATTTTCACCATTCACTAGTTTAAGCTAGATTTCTTGTGGGATTTCACATGACCTAAGAGCTAAATTAGTTGGTTTAGGCTCAGAAAAATCAGAGAAGGGAAGTGTAAGTTTCGCATTACTCTGCTTACTGTCAAATACATCAGTCAAAAGGGTTGCCTTTTCCCTTGGGCAGTGAGTGACAGAGCTATCTGGAAGAACTGTTATGTCTACACCAAAAAGTGCAGATTTCAGGTAAAAAACCAGTTATGTTCTTGGGTGGTACCAGAGGGGTTTTCTTATACAGGTAAATTGTATTCCTTTTCTGGTGTAACCATAAGTTCTTAGTTGAATATATCTAATCAAAGACAAATCAGACATGTATTCCTTCCGAAGATGATAGGCCTCCTGCTTCTCCAAATAAGCACGTCTACAATCATCATTGAACCAATGTTTTTCTGTCACTTGGTACTTTAACATATGAGAAAGGATGAACGTATTAATTATGTTGACAAGATTCCCATTCAAGAGAGCAGCAAGCTCAATACTATTATACAACTTTGACAGCTTTTCAAAGTAAATTGTGAAAGTTAATCATTCATCGAATTCATGATTCACACACTTTTTTTTTTCATGTAATAACATAAAAAATCATTCTTAACATTTTAATTGTATGCGTGAAGGTATGTTTGTTGGGTTCATTTATGTCTTTTTTTTTTTTTTCCGGCAGTCACGCTCTTTATAGTTCGTCGTATAATATCTTTGAATAGCTAAGTTCCCTTTTACGAAGACCCACTCTGTCTTTAACTGCTGAATTTACTAAAGCCCCGAGAGCGAAATAGCTTTGCCAATAATACCCGCATTTATTCAAGACAGAAAACGAATAAACTTAGTTTGGATAGAAGAAAGGATAAGAAATAGAAAACCGATACTTACACGTTTCGACATAACACCTTCAAATGATTATTTTCAAGCTATCTATCGTGGTGTTACATAGGTACAGTCAATAATAGAGGAATTACATTCATTTTGGCATTATTATAGATACCAAAAAACATAGACCGTATAAAGCACCTACAACACATTACTTTATTTCCATAAATTTTGATAAATGCTGTATTTGTTATGAAGAATCGCTTAGTACAATAGATAAGGCCAACGGATGAAAAGAAAAATACCGATAAGATATTAGATTCTATGAAAATTGTCTAGGTTATGAGTCACTTGTGAAAATATATATAAAGTGAAAACAAAATCATCTTTTTTTTCGAAAAACATAATAATTTTTCTTTTTTGATAATTCAGGAAATACCACTCACTTTCCTTTTTTTTTTTTTTTTTTTTTGACACCAAGCTCAAAACAGATTTAATTTACCCGGAAGAGAATAGACCAAAAAGATGAATGATATTCATTTGATAGAATTCGATAGAATATTTAGCCTACATAATAAATATGGCTTCAGTCACGAACATTTTGAATGATCAGATACTAAGTTTCTTGAACACCGACATTTTTTGGGACAGTTAAAAATCACTTTTTGAGGTAAGAAAATTCATCACGATACAAATTTGTACAAAATATAAAAGGTTAAGTTGATCTTAATTACAATTATTGTATATAAAAAGTTACCTTGAAAGTCGTCCAATGTTAAAAACAATCTTCTAAATACGTTTAAAACCAATAATTTGCAGTAAAGTTAATTGTTCCATAAAACTTTAATTATTCGTTATGAAGGCCTTCACTTTCCTTGCATAAACTTATGTACCTTTCCTACATTATTTCTAGATCATATAATACTGCTTCTAGTTGTAGTAATAGATTTTAATACTTAATACCAATGCTTATCACAGTTATAAAATTTAGTGATATTGAGAGCGTATACTGTAAGATAATGTTATTCATCAATAATGGTATTCAACACCACATTTCAATGCTTGCATATGATTTTTATTCCATTTATGAATGCTATTATAGAATCAGTTTTCAGTCTCTGTGATCAAATTGGATCTACAATCAGAAGAGTAAACGGAAAGCCTATATAACCTTTCCAAGTCTAACGTAATAAAGATTAATTTTCTGAACAAAGTCTACCGTGCTTATTGTTCCATAAATTTTTTTGTGAATTTACTTATACTCGTCATTAAAAGGTCTGGTTAATAACCTCTTTTCCAAGACATTACATTCACTCACTCACTCTCACTCTCTACCAAGATTCATAAATTAATGCAACATTTTACCCTGGGACCCCATCAAAAAGTCTATAACAAATTACAAAAATTCCATAATATTTCAATTTGTGGCTAACTCGAAACAGCTCCATTCAGTGTTGAAAGCGCACCTTAGTATTCTTGAAGGATATATATATATATATATATATATATATATATATATATATATATATATATATATATATATATATATATATATATATGTATATATATATATATATATATATATATATATATATATATATATATATATATATATATATATATATATATATATATATATATATATGTCAACCAAGTAGTCTTTTAGGTATTCAAAAGCTTGATCTTCAATACCGATGGACCGTAGATCATTTAGTAGCAGTTCGTGCACAACAATATCAAAAGCAGCACTCAGATCTAGTAATATTATAATACAACTTTAGTTTTCATCCATCGTTTCCAGCATATAAATCACAAAAGAACAGATAGCTGTCTCCGTAAATTATAATTTTCTGTAAGCAGACTGGTTGTCTGGCAAAGCGTCTATTAGTTGTTCATTAATCATGTATTCCAGAATTTTTGAAATAAAGGATTGAATTGAAATATGTGTATACAAGATTAATTCCTGATAATATAAAGCACTTTTCAGAACCGGTGTGGCAATAGCCATTTTCTCAGATTTGGGAAACTTATACTCGTCAATACTTGCATTTGCTACAAAACTTTTTTTTCTCCAATTTCTTTAGATATTGGCATTAGATCGAGTGCATGGTTTAGTTTCTATGCTCTATCGATAATGTTTTGTTTTATTATGGAATCTCCTTAATGATGTTGAATATTGGTAATTGACCTACTTATATTTTCTATTTTACCTCTAAAGAATACTAGAAAATTATTTGCTAGTTCCTGGTCACTGTACCCCTCTGGTAGCACTTTTTACATTTATTTTTCTCATTGTACTATCTAGGAGAGGATATAACTTATTTATGTCTGTTGCTACTTCGCGGGTCTTTTTATTAAAGTATTAACCTATTTTCATTCTTCGTAGGTAATTATAATGGGTACAGTGAAGTTTTGTATTCTACCCATGTACTTTCAGTTATTAACCGCTTCCACTTTCTTTGCGTCTCTTTTTCCTCTTTCTCTTTAATGTTCCCCATCATACCAAGGATATCAGGTTTTAACAATTATAGTATTTTCCATCAGTGGACACATGGTGTCTATTCACATCTGCTCATCCGACTATATTAAATGGTCCTGAGGCGGTCAACATAGCGCCAAACAAATATAGGTTATGATGATTGCAGTGAATACTGATGGCATCATTTATTTATTTTGTAACTCCAATAAATACTAAAGGAAAGAAGTTTCATTTTTTTCTGAAGTGTATTTTCTTCACCACTGCGTAATTCTCTAAAGATAGTCTAAAAGTAACTGTAATAAGTTAGATATTTCAGTTGAAACTTTAATTAATTTAATTACCACAAGACTTTTTTCCTTAACTTTGTCAGCATATGTCCTTTTTTTTCCATAAGTGTTAACTTTCTCTGAATGAGATCAGCAGTCTGGGTGGAATTTGCAGCGTCTGCAGTGAGTTCCACAAATCGCTGTTCCAATTCAGCGAATTTTTCTTCATGTCCGTTTATATAAAGTTGTTTTATTTTTAATTCCTCCTCCATTTTCAATGTAGTTGTCTTGAAAACAATGGCTTCCTCTACACAGTGTGGAAAATTCCATTTCAATTTTGTTACGTCCTCATAACTGATGTATACATCTATAAACACACTTGTTGTGGTAGCATCTGTTACAACCACATCTTATCTACTCTTTTCCGTCTCCCCCCAGAAATCCACACGGGGCAACCTCCCATGGTGTACTTTTACTTTTCACTTTAGACTCTCCATGATATTAACTAATATTTTCAAAAATTTCACAAACAAGAAATACAAGCCGAAACACAGTTCAGGGCGAGAATTCCACAGAGCAGCACTGAAACATGTCTTGACTTGACAACTATTTATTATACAATATGAACTAACGTATTCTGTATGCAAAGGCTTTTATTACATATAAAAATCTAATGAAATTCACATAAATCTTTGTGTTAAATCTGAATAAACTTACTCAAAGCTTTATCTTTTTTAGTTATACCTTTTGTGTAAAGTCAATTCATTCCACAATAGATTACGTGTAACCATTTGCAGCCGATTTAAAATTTATTTGTAATATCTGTTTCCATTATGTATATATTGAAACCCACAAAAAAGCGAATATATAACATTCATTAGGATCGTAATAATAGATCTCTAATCACAAAGATAAATCGCTGACACAGTATAATGTAACTTTCGTACTGATGGTGCTCTAACGAAGGCCATTAATCATGTATGTTTTTGAGTCGGTTAATATTGGTTGAAAAATAACTGGATTTCTAATAGTATTCTTAAAAGCTCACTCCCAAACAGTCTGAAACAATTTATATATATTTTCAGTATTTTTTTTTTCGTCATTAAAGCGATGAGTATACAGATTTTCAAATAACTCAAATTAAGGAAGATATTAATTAACAAACTAAATACACAACGATGATTATTAGTAATAGCATGAGGATTCTTATAAACGACTTGAACTTATATGAATTGGTGAAATAAGTTTTCGAAATATTTTGCAACCCTTATTCTAATTATGCTAGAATTAAGAATATGAGCACGAATAACTGAAGCCTTGTAATCTTACGAATTAAGTCTGTTAATTTTATGTAATGAAACTTGCAAATGACGAGGAAAAACCATGAATACAACCAGCATCATTTCTGGGTTGGAAAAAAAAAAGTCGAAAACTTCTCTTCATAAAATCATTTAAAATAATCTAATTGGGTCCAATACCGATGAATTGGATTACTTTTATGAAATTGGACCAGATGGCCTGGCACTCAGGCCTAGGAGGCCATTCAACAACAATGTGCAACTGGTACTCTGCAGTTGCAATGAATTGAAAAGAGTAGCTGGAACAGAGGTATAGTAGAAGGCCAAAAAGGGGAGCGCAATTAGTGCAGAAAGAATACTGTAAAGACCTAGTCCTAGATAACGTCAACAGTACATCTCTTTGCACTGATAATAATGATGGCTTTATTTCTTAGATTTTGATCTAGCATTACGTAATAGGGAGGTGGGTATCATTTATATATTGTTATTCCCTTTAAAAAAGGTTTGATATATTTAAGGTAGGCTATAAATAATCCTCGTATCTTTGCATAAGAAACATTTTACAGAGCTAAGTTAGAAATTTAAGAGTATCAACTGCAGGTACTATTCAACAAAAATACCGAGGAGTTATGTACTTTTGGAGTGTATAGTAGGCTGTTAAAACGGATTTTGACATAGGAGAAATCTATTTTTGGGTTAGATACCCATGTCATCATGATGGAAGATCCTCAATGACAGTTTTCTACTTAATATATATCTGCGAGTGATATACCATAGAATTTTACCTTAGAGGTTATCACGGAGTTCTAACCTCCGAAGCTAGTATCCCGAGAAAAATCGTGTACAAATCAGGGATGCGTTAATAACAGGCCAGGGTTATCCTTCCTCGAATAGTTAACCTTGTCTCAAGGGATAAAGGATAGGGTAGGATACGTGGGTGAGAGAGTCATTACAACTCCCAATCCCAATATGCTACAACTAACACGTTTCCAGTTGAACCATTCCAGGAGTAGCCGTCACATGACATGATGTCCCACACTGAGAATTGGGAGGGGACGGAAAAGTAACGTGTGGGCCATCCGGAAGACACGGCCACCTCATCCAAAACTAGATTTTCCCTATGGCAAAATCTGTTTTTTGGGCTTGAACAATGTCGTCCTGATGGAAGTGTATCGGAGAATTATTTTTCTCAATTGTGGCCAAAGGAGTTTTAACCCTTCAATTAACAGTTGATTGTTTTCCTCAACTTTGCCAGCGTATGTCATTTTCTCTGGCTGTATGTGCATCTGCATAATCTCATCCTTGCATACAAAAAAAAAAACAATGCTCTAGTATAATTTTTCAAATTTCCCCTTTCCTTCAATAGTTAGAAGAATGCAAGTGTTAAAGTTTCAGAAAAAAATCAGTTATATCATGCCAAAAACTATTGATTCCAAAGGTAGAAAAAGAAAGAAAAGTAATTACCATACAATTATTAAAATTATGGCACCAATCGTAAGTGCGCTGGCAATAACAGCCAGGGTTAGGATATGAGAGAGAGAGAGAGAGAGAGAGAGAGAGAGAGAGAGAGAGAGAGAGAGAGAGAGAGAGAGAGAGAGAGAGATTCCAAAACAGGAGCACACACAAACAGTTATGATAATTGCTAAATACTTTTTATGTAACAGTAATTTTACTTTGTTGTCAACAGAATAGTTTCCCAGTGTTGGCAAGACAGCCCATTATTAGATTGTGTGCATGGCCTCTGATGTCAAGTGGACAAATAAATTAGTTTAGTTATAATGTTACTTTGTACATAATTGTCATAATTTTAGACTCCCATTAACTGTCATATATAACTGACCTGATAAACATTTTGTAGCCCACCAATTAAATTATTTCGATGAATTTACAATCATTAATACACTTTATTACCTTAATACCGATGACAAATCGTGTTCATTATAAAGCTGTTATACAATTATATGCAGTATATATTTTATTACGTTTTTCAGAGTAAAGACCCATTTAAACTTTGTATACTGTACTTTCCTTTCACTTCGTTTTTGGGCAATTATAAAACTTTTCTGCTTTCCAATTTTTTCTCAACTTCTTTCTCTTTATAAAGGATTTGGTATTATTGTACTGTATTGCAGGGTAATTTAACCTAGGGGAAAAAAACTATTTTTTTTTTCTATAGAAAAATTCCGCTCTCTTAAAAAATGACAGTCGTTCCCGTTGCAAATTAATAGTTTCAGAATATATATATATATATATATATATATATATATATATATATATATATATATATATATATATATTTTTCTTTTTTCTTTTTTGGGCTCAGGCCATGTCGTCCTGATGGAAGTTCCTATCAGGTAGCTTTCTAGGGTATATTTGACTACAGTGATATTCCCAGAGAATTTTACCTTAAGGTATCCAGAATTCTAACTCCTTTACCGAATTTCCCTGAATAATCTCACAGGGATATCGTATAATATCAGAGGACGTATTCTTGACATGTCACATAGCTATCTTCACCCCGAACAGTATTAACACTTCGAGGGGGTATAGCGCCCTCTTTATTCCTTTTCGTGTAGCTCTACTACTCGATGTTTTCCCTTGTGTTCTCTCGTTATTTTGGATTTAATTCAACATTTTGATGACTTCTCCGGCCTCTTCTGCCTCTAGGATGTTGAGTATTATCTTTACTATGTATAAATGTAAGCTCTTGTCGTTTTGAATTAAATCAAAAGTCATTTTAACGTAAACAAGAGCTGTTGCCTACCGGACGCATCCTGGATGCTATCGCTCGCTCTTATGGGTCATTTAGTTAGCTGGAGCAACGTTCCAGGTTTGTTATACTTTAATAATTTAGCTATTTAGCTCCTCTAGGAATGCGTATATTATACCGCCAGTTTTTATTTCGGTGATTTCGACACGGGTCGAGGTACCAATCTTGCCCTTCGCGAGGCTTCGTAGCCTAGACGTCTGGCACTAGTACTTTCATGCATGATATAATTTTTTCTGAGTGTTATTTTATTGAAGCTATAGGCAAATATTTTATACATGTAAGATATTGTTGAATGTTTTTTCCAAGATTGTACAGTGAACCCTCGTTTATCGCGGTAGATAGGTTCCAGACCCGGCCGCGATAGGTGAAAATCCGCGATGTAGTGACACCATATTTACCTATTTATTTCAACATGTATATTCAGACTCTTAAAACCTTCCCTTGTACGTAGTACTGTTAACAAACTACCCTTTAACGTACAGAACACTTAATGCATGTACTAACGTACCCTAAACTAAAACAGGCACAAATATTAAAGGCAACCTTATATCATGCGTTTCCTAAACACACCAAAAAGCAAGATAAAAAAATGGCAACCAATGTTTTGTTTACGTTTATCTCTGATTATTATGAAGAAACAAACGCATTTACACTTTTGTGTATAGGTTAGTTTTTGCATCGATTATACTGATTATTCAGTACAGTATGTTGATTTGGTTATTACTAATGTTTTACTTAATTTTTCTTAGGACTTCCAAATGAAATGTTTTTCTTTATGACGCCGCCTGAAACGACGGCGTCATAAAGTACGCCCAGTAAACAAACTAAGGAATTTAACGCGCATGATGAAAGTGATAAATAATGATATTACAGTAAAAGCCTTTATAAAATATGTTGTTACAAATATTATTTACCATATCTATATAAAATCATACATACGTAGCAAAGCAGGAAAACAATCTACGAGAGAGAGAGAGAGAGAGAGAGAGAGAGAGAGAGAGAGAGAGAGAGAGAGAGAGAGAGAGAGAGAGAGAGAGAGTTGTTTTACATATGTAAATGTAAATTTTAAACAAAAAAAATAGCACCATTTCATGTAAAATAGATTACAAATATTTTACTTTATCATATTACAGTAGTCTGTAAAATACTGTAAAGTTCAGTACAGTATGTTGTTGTTATAGTCGTGGCGATAAAATTCTCACGAAACAAAAACACGCCATTTAATTACAACAGCTGATTCATTCTCTCTCTCTCTCTCTCTCTCTCTCTCTCTCTCTCTCTCTCTCTCTCTCTCTCTCTCTCTCTCTCTCTCTCTCTCTATCTCTCTCTCTCTCTCTTCGTGTTATACAATACTTACATTTAGATGAAGAAACTAAAATTAGTTTTCTTAGTGCCAAATAAATACGAAAAAACAAATTAGGCCGAGTCTACATCCATTTCAATCATAGCTAAAAATACGGCATCCGATTTCAACAGCAAACCACTATTTTTTGGGAAATGTCATTTTATTCTAGAAAATTGCCACTCTTTAAATAGGTAATTGCACATAAAGAAAGCGTGTTCTTTTGTTTTTAAATTTTGGGTGTGTTTTAAAAATCGAGTATTGTTGACTTCTTTTTGTTTTACTTTTGGCTGTGATTAGATCAGCTGTCATCTAGCTGCCGCTCTTGAGTGTGTACGAATACACTAACAAAGTATCGTTTATACCATTTCTTAACTTATTCAAACCGTCTACAGTATACAGTTGATATTACATAAGCACCAATGTGTTATAACCTATCAAATTTTTTTGTTTATTACATTTAAACCCCCCTCTATCTCTCTCTCTCTCTCTCTCTACCTCTCTCTCTCTCTCTCTCTCTCTCTCTCTCTCTCTCTCTCTCTCTCTCTCTCTCTCTCTACCTCTCTACCTCTCTCTCTCTCTCTGGGCTACTTTTCACTACCTCTCATTCCTTACCTCTCTCTATCTTTCTAACAAATGATATATTTGTTGCTCCTTAAAGTTTCATTTATATTGGAAATCAATCATGATTCAATTCTCCTTACTTTCTCCAATCTCGCACCATCGGTCACATCGCGGTATTTTTTATATTTCCGGAAAATCCACGATATATGTATATACATGGGTTATGAAAAAATACGCGAAGTGGTGAATCCGCAATGGTCGAACCGCGAAGTAGCGAGGGTTCGCTGTATATGATAGAGTTTGGGTGATTTAGGTAATTGATTCTCATCTTACCTAGTCTTGTATTCTAGGTACAGTAGTATACTTTCGCACATCCCCGATTGTTCTTTTCTCCTCTGGAGGCGAAGTTCAATCCTTCTCTCCCTCTGTAAGACTTCGGCTTAATCCTAATGGTTCTATCTGTATAATAATACAGGTATAACTATTCTAGGATATGTCTGTCCTGACCTGATAACCAGAGTGACTGGTTTTTTGTGTTAGGGCAGAACATCAGAGTTTCTAGTCTGTGGTCTGCTTCTTCCTAGCATAGGGAATGAGTCTCCTTTGCTAGGTTAGGGGCGGACAGAGGAAGCTTTGCCTCTCTAGTCCATGTTGGAAGGATTCTGTGAGAGATGATTCCTTCCTCTAGTGGCCTTGCAGACTGTCCTGTGTTGTTTTTCTTGGGCTGGAGAATGAGTTTTCTCTGTTGCCCGGCGAAATAACTTCACCTAACTTTGTTCTGGCTGGGAGGAAGATAGCAAGTATTACCAGTCTTCCTCCCTATTAGAAAACTCTTGGTTAGGATGAGCTTCCCTAACGGCTGAGTCTAAAGGACCCTTATCCCTTCCCCACCTCTCTTTCTTTTATTTTCTTTTGGCCGCAGTCCTACTTCCGTACCTAGTATAGGTTAAGATGGAGAACAGGCTCAGCTCTCTGCCGGCTGGCATTACGTGTCGGCCGGCGGAGACCCTTTTTTCTTTACAGAGTGAACCACAGACCTCCCTTGGTCTCCCTTCCATGTCTGCTAGTAGAGTCCGGCAGGCTATGGATTCTTTGGAAGCCTGAATGCTACATTCTCCCCTTCCATAAGTTCACTCTTTCTGGATGGAAGGTCGTATAACCTTACATCCATACTGTTTCTCTGACAATTGTGTTGCACCCTAACCCGGCTGCCGGCTTAACAGCCGACAGCCGGGCAGGTGGAGGTTCTCTGGTTCTTGTCTACTGTCGGTGGGCATGGGTTTTATTACCTTTGCCTGCCGGCAGTGGAAACAAAGCCCGAATCTGCTGGTCACTACGATTAGCGGCCGGCAGCCGGATATTATTGTTTTCAGCCATCGGCTGGCAATGATTGCCGGCCGGCACACAGTCACAAATCAGTGGGCTGCCGCCTATTAGTTAAAGATAGTATATCTTTGAACTATACAGGGGTAGATGCCGGCCAGCACGTGCAGGCGCACGCCGGCACGTACTGGCGCGTGCTAGCCGGCAAAACAGCATGAGATGTACAGTAGTTACTGTATTCGTAGTGTAGTACACAATGCATTAGCAGAAACTGCTGTACAGAGCTTTATCTCAAGCTATGAACTACACCTTAAATTTCCGTTTAGGAAATTACATAAGGTATTCTAGAATAGAATTAACCTTAGTTTTAATATCTTGGTAGGTTTCAGCAATTGACTGGACAGGAAATACAAGTATGTGTCTTTTCTTCTATCTTTTATAGCTTTTCTATATAAGCTAAATGTCTCAATATAAGTGAAAGTCTTCACTTGATACTCATGGATTTTTCTTCTCTTTACAGGAGGACCATCTGAAGTGTGGGAGTGTGTTCTGTAATGTCCACAGTAAAAACTTTTGTGGACATCAATATTGCAGGAAGCACGCAGAGGTGATCTCTACTATTGGGACCCTCAGGTTTGTAGAGTTTGTTCTAACCTGATTACCGAGGCTTTTGACGACCCTAAGTCAACGGAGTCATGGGATGCTGGCAGGGAAACATTACGATCCTGGGTGAGAGGTTTTTAGAAAAACACCTCAGGTACCTACCTTCCAAATGAGAAAATGAGGGCCTACCTTTTCCTTAAAGCATCGGGTGATGCAATCATCCCCCAGCCTCAGGTGGAGATACCAACTGCCCAGAATCCGGTAGAATCTGAAGTCTCAGGCGCCCTTCAAGACATCAAATTGGACGATAGGATGTCGGATGTGTCAAATTCTACTGAGAAGGACCTTCAAGGAGAAGGTCAGGAGGAGGAGCTCTTCCAGGCTCCTCAAGTAGAAGAGGAAGAAATCGACGAAGTGTCGGTTACATCGGTTTCGGACCCAGAACCTATTCCGTCTATATCGTCTGCTATCCCAGATGAATTGGGAAGGAATCTTTCTTCCATTCTTGATGTGATCCAACAAATTCAAATGAAGAATGATGAGAAGGAAGCTGCAATGAAACTGGAGATACGTAGACTTGCAGCATCACTACGTAGACTTGCAGCATCACGTGGGCCACAGAAGAGGTTCAGCGTGAAGGATCTTCCTTTGTGGTCGAATACCAATCCTTGGAGGTATGCCGAACACATGCCAATGACAACCGGGAAGATCTTGATCTCAGAAAAGTTGGGAGCAATTCCCCTGGAAGAAGTGGAATTTTGGCCCAACAAAGATTCTTATCCGGACTGCTATGTCAGTCTTAGGAAGGAGCCAGCCTCAAAGGAGGAGATGGAGCCGAAGGAGGTCATAGTTTTTTTACCATAGTTACTAGCGAGCTCGATGAAAGAGAGGGGGTTCACTAACTCAAAGGTGCCCGCCTTGAGTAAGAAGCTTCCCTCCTTTGTGACCTCTCCTACCAGAGCCTTTCCCTTCTTGGAGAAGGGATGTAAGGCTGCCTTAAAAGCGGTGGAGGCAGGGAAAACATGTCCCTCCTTGGAGGAGTGCAAGTCGTTATCTCTGACCTGGCCCTTGGACCAAGAAGACTGGAAGGACGTACACCTTACCTTCTCAGTCGGGAATCTAGAAGCTGATATTGCTGAACGCCAGTTTGTTGAGGCACTTCCAAACTGTCGGAGGTTCTCTTGCGTAGAGAGCAAGAGACAAAGGAAAGACTTGCGGCATCGATGTTGTTGCAAACGACACTAGAAACGATGGCAAGTGACCCCAAAATCCACGACATGTTCATGGCTGTGGCCAAAACCCATCTGGCCACAGTTACGAAGGATCTCTATAGCTTTATTAAAGCTAAGAGAGCCTGTAGAGAGTTCGTGTTTGCCTCGGCTGCTGTGAGGCACGAACCGCGGAAGCTGATCTCCTCTCGTATTTGGGGTAAAGACCTCTTTCCCAGTGAAGTGGTTAAAGAGCTAGTAGACAAGGCCGCCACAGAGAATAGGAACCTTCTCAAAAAGTGGGGCTTTGATCTGGAGAGAAAGTCTTCCCCGGATAAGGGTCCCCAACCCAAGAGGAAAACAAAAAGGCCTAGGCCATCCTCTCGGCTGGCTAAACCCTACCAATAGCAACAACAACAACTTCCTGTGACCGCGGTGCCTCAGATAGTGGCACAACCTCCAACCATGTTCCAGCTGGTAACTCAACTAGTGGCGACACAGTCGCCAGTTTTTAACGCATCCTTCGAAAGGCAGGCTTCTTCCTTTCGTTCGAGAGCTGGAGGAACAACCAGAGGTTCTTCTAGACGCCCTTCAAGAGGAAGGGGATACAGGGGCGGCCGCGGTCAAGGAGGCAAGGCCTCAGGTCCACAACAGGAGAAGTAAGATACTTCAAGTAGGAGGGAGACTACAGCTATTTATGGATCGCTGGACCTTCGATCCCTGGGCCCACAGCCTAATTAAAAATGGACTAGGTTGGAGCTGGAACAGTCCTCCTCAATTTCCTCAATTCTTCCAAGAATATGTCCGAGAACTCGTAGACAAAAGAGTAATCCGGAAAGTTAAGTCCATAAAATATCAAGGAAGGCTGTTTTGTGTTCCAAAGAAGGACTCAGAAAAACTCAGAGTTATTCTAGAATTGTCGCCACTCAACAAGTTCATAGTGAACTACAAGTTCAGAATGCCCACGCTTCAGCACATAAGGACCCTACTGCCCAGAAGGGCATATACTGTCTCTATAGACTTGTCTGACGCTTATTGGCACGTTCCAATTAATCGTCACCTCTCCTCCTACCTAGGCTTCAAGTCATATAGAAAACTTTACGCCTTCAGAGCTATGCCTTCCGGGCTAAACATAGCCCCAAGGAATTTCACGAAGCTCGCGAACGCAGCCGTCTATCAATTACGCCTAAAGGGGATCCAAGTAGTAGCCTATTTGGACGACTGGCTAGTGTGGGCAGCATCCAGGACAGAATGCATGCAAGCTTCTAAGATAGTGATCCAGTTCCTGGAACATCTGGGATTCAAGATCAACATCAAAAAGTTTCGTCTTTCTCCAGCTCAAAAATTTCAGTGGTTGGGAATCCAATGGAATTTGGAGTCACACCGGCTTTCCATTCCTAGTAAGAAGAGGAGAGAAATAGCAGGCTCTGTCAAGAGACTATTGAAATCCAAACGGATATCAAGACACGAACAGGAGAGATTGCTGGGCTCCCTACAGTTTTCTTCGATAACAGATCCAGTGCTAAGAGCACAGATTAATGATGCAACAGGAGTCTGGAGAAAATATGCATCAAACGCGCGAAGAGATCTAATAAGACCACTACCGACTCGACTGCGAACGCTTCTCAAGCCGTGGTCCAATGCCAAGCAATTGAAGAAATCAATACTTCTTCAACCTCCTCCCCCATCAGTAACTATCCACACAGATGCTTCAAACGAGGGCTGGGGATGCCACTCTCATCAGATGAGAGTCCAAGGAGCTTGGTCCAATCTTTTCAAGTCATTTCACATAAACTTTATAGAAGCCATGGCAGTACTTCTGACACTGATGGAAGTTTCTCCTCGCCACTTGACCCACATAAGACTGGTTCTAGACAGCGAGGTGGTAGAGAGACGCCTGAATCGACAAGGGTCGAGGTCACCGTAAATCAACCAAGTGATGTTGGCCATATTCCGTTTGGCGGAAAGGAAGAAATGGCACCTGTCAGTAGTTCACATTCAAGGGTTCCGCAATGTGACAGCGGACGCTCTATCTAGGTTTACACCTATAGAGTCAGAATGGTCCCTTGACGCACGATTGTTCTCCTTCATCTCGAGTCAAGTCCCCGAGCTTCAGATAGACCTCTTTGCGACGAAAGGCAACAAAAAAATAAATCGTTACGTGTCCCCTTACGAGGATCCGTTAGCGTAGGCAGTGGACGCTATGTCCCTGGACTGGAACAGATGGTCGAGTATCTATCTGTTCCCTCCGCACAACCTCCTTTTGAAGGTCCTCGATAAGCTGAGATCCTTCAAAGGGAAAGCAGCAAGAGTGGCCCATAAGTGGCCAAATAGCGTGTGGATCCCTCTGGCATTGGAACTACGACTAAAATTTGTACCGCTACCGGATCCATCCCTGTCTCAGCAAGTACAGAAATCGACTGTCTTTGCTCCATCACAGAAAACACGGAACCTACATCTCATGATTTTCTCTCCTTAACGCTAAGAAAAAGATTCGGTGTTTAAAAGTCAGTTTAGACTTTTGGAGGAAACCAGAAGACATTATGAGGCTTCAGGGAAAAAATAGCTATCCTTTGTCAAGGCGAAGAAACCAAAAGAAGTCCCGACAGATTCCTATTTATCATTCTTCATTCACTCTCATGAGCAAGGTTTAGCAGCCAACACAATTCTATTGTTCAATCCTGCCTTAACAAGTCAGATACCATATGCCTTACAGGTCGACCTTTCTAACGACGTTCTTAATGAACTAGCCCTTCAGCGCTTCCAAAGACCCTTTGCTTGGTCATTAGATATGATTCCTCATTGTGTATAAAAAATGAACAATGAGGAATGTGATTAGAAGGTTTTGAATTTAAGTCATATTTCTGTTTGTACTCGCTTTGGGGCCAGAGTTAGTGAAATAGTGGCTCTCTCTAGAGAGGAAGGCCACGTCCAGTTCTTGGACGGAGAACTGGATCTATTTCCAGACCCAACGTTTCTTATCAGGAACAAGCTACCCACCAACAGGTGGGGTCCCTAGAGAATCTACCCTCTGAAGGAAGATGCATCTCTATGTCCAGTGGAGTGCCTAAAGGTCTATCTTCATAGAACTTCAGACTTTATGGAAGGACAGCTGTTCAGAAGAGAAAAACCCTGGGTTTAAAGTTATCCATAACTAAGGGCGAAATTCACCCGTGTTATTCGAAGAACGGATTCAGACACTACACCCATTAGTCATGATCCAAGGAAAGTTGCCTCTTCCATAAAATTTCTTTAATTATATGGACTTTGAACATCCTTGTTTGCACACTGGCTGGTAGTTATCCAAGGCATTCTTTATGCACTATGCGAAGCAAGTGGAGCAACTTATGAGATCTGTGGTAGCAGCAGGTAGAATTCTTTAACCTTCTGTTTTAAATCTGCGAGGAACAGTGTAATTAATTTTGGACGATTAATTAAGAGGGTGCATGTGTAGTCACTGTCTGTTACTACACGCTGTGCGATAGGCCACGAAAGTGTCCTTACGAACTGTTCCATTGACGTCGGTAATCCATAGCATAATACGGACACTTGTGCCAAGCGTTTTTTACGCTAGTGTATATAAACAGTATACAGACTATATCATTATTATTAATAATTCAGTTGAAGTGGCAAATCTGTTTCCTAGTAGATGAAACAATATTTTCTGTTGATTGTTGTTCCTTATGCTTTAACGCATATCATCCACATTTTATAAATTTTATAAAGGTTTATCTGATTTGTACGTTTATTAAATTTTAATAAACTAGCTCATTCGCCCACACTCATTTTATTAGAAATGTACTGAGCATTAAGATTAAAATATGGATATTTTTATCATGGTATGTCTTTCATGACTGTTCCCTGATTCAAGCAAAAATTCACTCATTCTAACCCTTCCTTGGAAGGGTTGACGTTGTACCCTAACGGGTTGGTGGCAAAGAGGCAAAATTTGTTCCTATGTGGATACAACCATTATCCAATAGTTTATAAGAGTAGTCACATTAGGGAAGGTGTCACAAATTCATATTGACATTGGCGACTCTTATACAAACTTTGCTTTATATTGTATAGGGCGAGACCACTATACAAGCTTGTCATTTTGTCATCCATAAATTTTTATGTACTCCTCGAGACTTTTTCCAGAGTCTAGTATGACTCTTCCCTGTAGGGGGCAGGAAGCACTAACATAGTTCATGCTTAGATGAAATGATGTATGACGGTAACATCATAGGTCTCTAGGTCTAGATGGACCAGGAAAATACTTTCTTGAGAGTACGCCACTGATTGAGAATCCACAGATACAGTAATGCTCTTGTAAACTTTCATCAGGACGACATGGCTTGACCCCATAAAGCGGATTTCGAGCGAAGCGAAAAATCTATTTTTGGGTGATGTAGCCATGTTGTCCTGATGGACCCAGCCTTCCTTTTATTGTTAAAAGGCTTGTTGACCCCTCCCTATAGTACAGTATCTGTAACACCTACATATATCGCTACAAGGAATAAACAGGGCGTTACCGCCTTCATCAGATACACACTGGAAACGGAATAGGAGAAATGCCTTATGAGCGGCTCTCTTTTCATTCTCGTTTTAGATTCTTGTCACTATACCCCCTTAAAGCGTTAATACTGTTCGGGGGGAAGATAGCTATGTGAGGCGTCAAGAATACGTCTTCTGATAACATGCGATATCCCTGTGAGATTATTTAGGGATATTCGCCTCAGGAGTTATAATTCTTGATACCTTAAGGTAAAATTTTCTGGGAATATCACTGTAGTCAAATATGCCCTAGAAAGCTACCTAGTAGGAACTTCCATCAGGACGACATCGTTACCTCACCCAAAAATAGATTTTTCAATTCGCTCAAAATCCGTTATCTATATCCTACGATAATGGGGGATCCCCAGTGGGAACTTGGGGTTTTGGGTGGGGAAAACATACTGTGGAAACGGTACATAATGGTAAAACAATCCTTTTCTTCTTTATACATTACCTTCTTGAATGTACAGTAAAGGGAGGAAAAGACAAAACAGTATAAGAGGATATGCTTTGGAGGTGCCGTTGCAAAGGCTATGTCTCATGAAAAAAATACAGTAATATTGAGCTGCTCAATGTTAGCTTAACCTGCTAACATTAGCACCGTTTTTCATTTATTTTTTGTCATTCCACTTGTCAGTTGTAGTTGCTCTCGTTCGTTCGTTTGTACATAGAAGGCTTCAACCTTCTGCGCATAATCTCCACCCCACTAATAGGATTTCTTCTTCTCTAGCCCTCAAATTTAACTAATCGACTTCACCCGCTTTATTTAAGTAAATGTCTTTAACCAGTACAAATATACCATTCATTTTATGTAATACCCTTGTATACATAAACGTTTGACCCCAGTATTACCCGTTTTATTATCCAACATCTTATAAAATCACCTCATTTTATATTCCCATTAAATAATATTTATCATACACTCCATTTTATCTTGCTATATTACTTTTATACATTTTGTTATTACCTTGTCACGCCCAGATTTCACATAAATACTTGCTCTGGAGAGGTTTCCCATTCTGGTTCATTCATGTTTACTCTCTAGACTCCGTTGCTTTTCCGTTAACCAATCACGAACACATACATATGGAAAGATTGCACAGTGGGGGGAAGGGGTTAATATTTCCCAACACCCACCTTCCAAGAAACCATTTTCCGTGGAAACCTTTGTCCAAATCAGTTCTTTGTTAGTTCAAGTGAGGTCCTTTTGCGTATTTTACGATGGAAGTTTTAGAAACTTGTAACGACTGCAGTAATCCATACCTGAAAGTATTTCGGTGAATTCCAATGCTGATAATTTTCTTAAATTTCATAATGTAATAGCCCAACGTTTGCAGTGTTCAAGTGCAGTACTAAACTAAGACAAAGAAGTTAAGACGTTACAGACTCACAGTCACAACACCCCGGTGGCCCACAAGTTTCACCATTGCGTTCATAAAAGGAAGTAATTAATTTCTTTAATTTTTATGTGTTAGTTTTACTATTTTGTTAGCGTGCGCAGCTCAACATTACCGCTTGCCAGTGCATATGAGCTTCATGTTTTATTTTCCTGCGAGCGTAAGCTAGCCAGTGGCAGAATAAGAACCATTATATTTAGCGTTGATACAGTTATCGTAACATTGCATGTTAGAGTAACATTGCTCATGTTGGCTTGTGTAGCTCAACATTACCGCTTGCCAGTACATACGAGCTTGATGTTTTATTTTTCTGCGAGCGTAAGTGAGCCAGTGGCGGAACAAGAACCATTATATATAGAGTTGCTAATGTTATGAACTTCTAGGTTAGGTTAGGCGGGTTTGTTAGGTTCTGTACACTTTTTGTTCCTTTTTATATACTGTGTAAAGAGTATATGGAAACATGCTTTAAAATACATATACTGTACTAATATTACCGTAGCATTGCTAACGTTAGCAATGACATCGTAACGTTGGTAACGCTGTGTAATATTGGTAACGTTGCGAATGTTAGCGTTTGCAGTACATACGTGAGTGAAGTGACACGGAATACGAACAAGTCATTATATTTAAACATTTTACTAGGATATATATAACAAAAGACAATATATTTAAACATTATAACAGAAAATATTGGTTTTCCTGTAGAAAATAACGTGATTTAACCGGTTTTCACCTTTATTTCATCCGTAATAACAGCAACCAGTTCGGTTACTTAAAGTTAGTAGAATTGGTTGTTTTGTTTGTTAGCGGCTGAAATGAAGGTCAAATTCGGTCAAATTACGTTATCTACTACAGGGATACTTATATTTTCTGTTAGAAATGAGAATCTGTAATACAGTAAAACTTTACCAAGGATTTATCACTTCGACTGATCGTAGCATTTTCCAGGATTTGTTAAAAATATTTTGGGTATTCAGATCTTTCTTGGCTTTACAAGTTCAATGATGAAAACCAAAATCTTGGCTTGCCAAGTCCATAACAGTGTAGTATGAAATAATGTAGATATGATGATATAAAAAGCATAAAAAATTCCGTTTGAGTATATGGTTCAGTTTATCGAGAGGGGAGAGGAGGAATTATATGCAGGCGATATTTTCAGGAGTAATTGCGAACCCAAAAACTAAAGGCAGAAAACCTAGAGAAGAGAGAGCAAGAAAGTAAAATTTATTGAGAGATTTGAGATTAATGAGCGAGAGCAAAAGATATTTGTAAGTAAACGGATCTGCTGGGTCGTTTAGACATATTGGCCTTGTTCCAAGAATGACTCTTGTTCACAAACTGTCATGAAACCTGGATAGGTTAAGTTTATGAGGCTTATCAACATCTGAATGATATAAAGATAACCAGGAGGTGCTTCTTAATTAAGGTACGAAGAAATGTCTCCTAAGAAAGTTCTTATCTTTCATTTATACATAAAACTGCGTTCATCTGACATTAACCGAACGCTACATTTTTTTTCCATTCTAATTTGATATGTACAAATCAAAATTTATGTTAAAACTTGATGAAAGCATGTATCCACAAAAGAGCATTTTTTTACGTCCATGATTTAATACTAAATTAATCTTGTTATTACAATAATCTCACATATTTTAGTACATGGCTTTTCATCCATTATTTATTACCGTGACTGAAATGAATTTTTCCTTAAATTGAAATGCATAGATATACGCCAGTAGAAAAATAAAATGATATTCAAATCAATCATATTCCCAAAGAAAATATTTAAGTAAAATTATTTCAATTTACTTTAATACCATTTACCACAATCTGCCAAAAGTGCATATTGCGAATTTAGAAGACAATAAACAGGCGATAGACAGATAAAAAGCATCGCACCCCAAAAGAAATGATCGCTACTGAGGCTGCCTATTGAAGCAAGACTCGAGAATGTTTGCATGACTTTAAATAATTGGAACCAAGATATAGGTCCCAGAATCTGTAGCTTTCAAATATGCGGCCCCAAGACTATACAATTAACTCCCAATTGTTACCTGAAAGACTGAAGATATCAGTATACTTCATAATTCTTATATGTGAAATGTAATAAAGAAAAATTCAGAGTGAATAAAAATGAGTGCAGGATTTATTTTTTTTAGAGGTTAGTGACTTATTCCTATTTGTTTGCGTTATGATATCAATTGAAGAATTCTATAACATGTAATTTATGAGGGCCAGGATTTGATTGAATATGCAACTAGATTAATACTTTTTGTATCTGGGACTCTGACCTGAATTGGCTTTATATTTATTTGTATCTTCCTTAGATAACAAGACATTAAGTATTGTCCCTTCGAATATAAAACGGATATCCGAAAACAACAACAATATATATATATATATATATATATATATATATATATATATATATATATATATATATATATATATATATATATATATATATATATATATATATATATATATATATATATATATATAGACACGTATACACACACACACACACACACACACACACACATATATATATATATATATATATATATATATATATATATATATATATATATATATATATATATATATATATATATATATATATATATATATATATATATATATATATATATATACATTATATAGACACGTATACACACACACACACACACACACACACACATATATATATATATATATATATATATATATATATATATATATATATATATATATATATATATATATATATATATATATATATATATATATATATATATATATATATATATATGTACAGGGTAACACGAAAAAACGGTCATTAACCAAAAAAAAAAACCAATAACTTCCAGAATTCTACTTAGACCAACATAAAACTTCAGCTACATTAGGTCAAGACTATGTAGCAGACATATCCAAGGTTTGAAGTCTGTACAACAAAAAATCTTTGTTGCAATGGCTCTCCAAATTGTGCTCCAAATAAGCTTCCCGGCGCTGCAGGCACAATTTGGATCTGGCGGGCAAATTTCTCGATGACCCTCCCGCATTCCTCCCTTGGGATCACTCTTATTGCTGCTGTGATTGCTGCCTTCAGGTCAGGGATAGTCTGGGGGTTATTTCCATATACCCTGTCCTTAAGGTATCCCAAGAGATAAAAATATAGGGGTTTCAGGTCCGGTGATTGCGGCGACCACTCTGGGTCACACCTGCGGCTGATCAGTCGGTCAGGGAAACGCTGCTGTAGCCATGCCAATAATTCTTTTGAAGTGTGTGTGTGTGTTGGGGGGGGGGGGCGTTTGGCACCATCCTGCTGGAACCACTGGAGAACCCTGACGACTCCTCTCCGTCGACCAAGTGCTGTCCAGAACTTACCAAGCACATGGACATGCTCCATATGCTCATTGTCGTCCTCGACCCAGAATGGTCCAATGATACTATGTTTGGAGATGGCGACCCAGGCAGTGCACTTCACCGAGTGTAATGGCCTTTGAAGACAGTGCTCAGGTGGTGAGCTACCCCAGAAGATATTGTTCTTCGAATTCACGTACCCTGACAACAGAAAATGGGCCTCATCCGAAAACCAGACATTGTCAAGCAAGTCTGGTACAGCGTCAATCTTGTCGCAAGACCACTGGCACATGATCAATTGCTTCCTCATGTCATCAGGTGTAAGCTTGTGTTTAATCTATATCCTGTAAGGATACAGGTGGAGATCTGCATTCAAAAATTTCCGCACGGACTCCCGACTGATTCCATTTATATATATATATATATATATATATATATATATATATATATATATATATATATATATATATATATATATATATATATATATATATATATATATATATATATATATATATATATATATATATATATATATATATATATATATATATATATATATATATATATATATATATGTGTGTGTGTGTGTGTGTGTGTGGGGGGGGGGGGGTGTTTTTGTTTGTGTGTGTGCGTTCAATCCACTGAAATCCAGATATGGATAATTCTATCTTTAATTGACTTCTTAACATTATAGCTAAGATAAAAGTAGATGATAGAAAGGCATCTTTTGGCTTTGTTGGTGATTTTAATGTTCACCATAGGGAGGGGTTTAAGTTCTATCTCTCCTACCGATCACCATGGCTTGAGAGCTTTAGATTTTGCCTCTAAATCAGGCTGTGAGCAAATTATAAGTGAAGCTACTCACGGGTCTGGTAATTGCTCTGACCTTGTATACACTGACTCCACTGTCGTTTTAACTAGTAAGGTCGGTTCTCCGGTCAGGATAAGTGATCATGCTTTGATTTCATCAGTAGTGAAGACTGAGCAGCCTGTCCCTGATGTATCATACTCTTGTAGAATTTATATGAAATCTCTAGCCGACTGGAATGGAATTTTGCATTATCTTTTGTGCTTGAATTTGTCACAATTATGTAGTTTTGTTGATCCTGTTGTCCCGGTGAATGAGAATCTAGTTAACATAATTGATAAGCGTATCCCTTCTTGTGTGCTAAGGTACCGAGCGAAGGACAAAACGTGGTTCAATGAAAATTGTAGACATGCTTATTTGGAGAAGCAGTAGGCCTATCATCTTTGGAAGGGTTAGAGATCAGATTTGACATGGAATAACTATACTCAGCTTAGAGCTTTGGCTCAGAGAGTTTATGCCTCAACTGAAAAGGAATACAATTCAACTATAAAAGTAACACTTTCTGGTACAACTCAGGAACAGAAATGGTGGTCTACCCATAAATCTGTACTCTTTGGTGTAGATGTAACAGTTCCTCCTTTACTTAAACCAGATGACTCAGTCACTCACTGTCCAAAGGAAAAGGCAACCCTTTTGTCTGATGTTTTTGACAGTAAACAGAGTAATGAAAAACTTGAACTTCCTAATTCCTCTTTTCCTTAGGCTAAACCAACTAGCTTAGCATTTCAATCTCCTGAAATTAAAGCTCTGTTGATGGACCTTGATGCTTATGGAGGTGTACACGGAAATGGTATTTTTCCTTTGTTTTTTATAAAGACTGCAGATTTCTTAGCTTCAAAGTTATGTGTTATTTTTCGTAAGCTAGCAAAAGGAGAGGTTTTTAGCACTTGTTGGAGAATTTTTTTAATGTTACTACTCTATGTAAATGTGTTTGTGGTAGCTCAAGTCCAACTGATTACTGCTCAATTTACATACCTCCCATATTATCTAGTTTTTGAATGTCTTCTGGCAAAATGTCTTAATAGGTTTGCTGAAGGTAATCATCTATTCCCTTGTTTGCAATTTGGTTTTCGCAAAGGCCTTGGAACATATGATTCCCTTCTCACAATCTCCAGTGCTATACAGAAATTCCTTGATTGTGGTCAGGAAGTTCGTATGATTGGCCTTGATTTTAATGATGCCTTTGACTGTGTTAATCACTAGACAGATAAAAAGCATCGCACCCCAAAAGAAATGATCGCTACTGAGGCAGCCTATTGAAGCAAGACTCGAGAATGTTTGCATGACTTTAAATAATTGGAACCAAGATATAGGTCCCAGAATCTGTAGCTTTCAAATATGCGGCCCCAAGACTATACAATTAACTCCCAATTGTTACCTGAAAGACTGAAGATATCAGTATACTTCATAATTCTTATATGTGAAATGTAATAAAGAAAAATTCAGAGTGAATAAAAATGAGTGCAGGATTTATTTTTTTTAGAGGTTAGTGACTTATTCCTATTTGTTTGCGTTATGATATCAATTGAAGAATTCTATAACATGTAATTTATGAGGGCCAGGATTTGATTGAATATGCAACTAGATTAATACTTTTTGTATCTGGGACTCTGACCTGAATTGGCTTTATATTTATTTGTATCTTCCTTAGATAACAAGACATTAAGTATTGTCCCTTCGAATATAAAACGGATATCCGAAAACAACAACAATATATATATATATATATATATATATATATATATATATATATATATATATATATATATATATATATATATATATATATATATATATATATATATATATATATATATAGACACGTATACACACACACACACACACACACACACACACATATATATATATATATATATATATATATATATATATATATATATATATATATATATATATATATATATATATATATATATATATATATATATATATACATTATATAGACACGTATACACACACACACACACACACACACACACATATATATATATATATATATATATATATATATATATATATATATATATATATATATATATATATGTACAGGGTAACACGAAAAAACGGTCATTAACCAAAAAAAAAAACCAATAACTTCCAGAATTCTACTTAGACCAACATAAAACTTCAGCTACATTAGGTCAAGACTATGTAGCAGACATATCCAAGGTTTGAAGTCTGTACAACAAAAAATCTTTGTTGCAATGGCTCTCCAAATTGTGCTCCAAATAAGCTTCCCGGCGCTGCAGGCACAATTTGGATCTGGCGGGCAAATTTCTCGATGACCCTCCCGCATTCCTCCCTTGGGATCACTCTTATTGCTGCTGTGATTGCTGCCTTCAGGTCAGGGATAGTCTGGGGGTTATTTCCATATACCCTGTCCTTAAGGTATCCCAAGAGATAAAAATATAGGGGGTTCAGGTCCGGTGATTGCGGCGACCACTCTGGGTCACACCTGCGGCTGATCAGTCGGTCAGGGAAACGCTGCTGTAGCCATGCCAATAATTCTTTTGAAGTGTGTGTGTGTGTTGGGGGGGGGGGGCGTTTGGCACCATCCTGCTGGAACCACTGGAGAACCCTGACGACTCCTCTCCGTCGACCAAGTGCTGTCCAGAACTTACCAAGCACATGGACATGCTCCATATGCTCATTGTCGTCCTCGACCCAGAATGGTCCAATGATACTATGTTTGGAGATGGCGACCCAGGCAGTGCACTTCACCGAGTGTAATGGCCTTTGAAGACAGTGCTCAGGTGGTGAGCTACCCCAGAAGATATTGTTCTTCGAATTCACGTACCCTGACAACAGAAAATGGGCCTCATCCGAAAACCAGACATTGTCAAGCAAGTCTGGTACAGCGTCAATCTTGTCGCAAGACCACTGGCACATGATCAATTGCTTCCTCATGTCATCAGGTGTAAGCTTGTGTTTAATCTATATCCTGTAAGGATACAGGTGGAGATCTGCATTCAAAAATTTCCGCACGGACTCCCGACTGATTCCATTTATATATATATATATATATATATATATATATATATATATATATATATATATATATATATATATATATATATATATATATATATATATATATATATATATATGTGTGTGTGTGTGTGTGTGTGTGGGGGGGGGGGTGTTTGTGTTTGTGTGTGTGCGTTCAATCCACTGAAATCCAGATATGGATAATTCTATCTTTAATTGACTTCTTAACATTATAGCTAAGATAAAAGTAGATGATAGAAAGGCATCTTTTGGCTTTGTTGGTGATTTTAATGTTCACCATAGGGAGGGGTTTAAGTTCTATCTCTCCTACCGATCACCATGGCTTGAGAGCTTTAGATTTTGCCTCTAAATCAGGCTGTGAGCAAATTATAAGTGAAGCTACTCACGGGTCTGGTAATTGCTCTGACCTTGTATACACTGACTCCACTGTCGTTTTAACTAGTAAGGTCGGTTCTCCGGTCAGGATAAGTGATCATGCTTTGATTTCATCAGTAGTGAAGACTGAGCAGCCTGTCCCTGATGTATCATACTCTTGTAGAATTTATATGAAATCTCTAGCCGACTGGAATGGAATTTTGCATTATCTTTTGTGCTTGAATTTGTCACAATTATGTAGTTTTGTTGATCCTGTTGTCCCGGTGAATGAGAATCTAGTTAACATAATTGATAAGCGTATCCCTTCTTGTGTGCTAAGGTACCGAGCGAAGGACAAAACGTGGTTCAATGAAAATTGTAGACATGCTTATTTGGAGAAGCAGTAGGCCTATCATCTTTGGAAGGGTTAGAGATCAGATTTGACATGGAATAACTATACTCAGCTTAGAGCTTTGGCTCAGAGAGTTTATGCCTCAACTGAAAAGGAATACAATTCAACTATAAAAGTAACACTTTCTGGTACAACTCAGGAACAGAAATGGTGGTCTACCCATAAATCTGTACTCTTTGGTGTAGATGTAACAGTTCCTCCTTTACTTAAACCAGATGACTCAGTCACTCACTGTCCAAAGGAAAAGGCAACCCTTTTGTCTGATGTTTTTGACAGTAAACAGAGTAATGAAAAACTTGAACTTCCTAATTCCTCTTTTCCTTAGGCTAAACCAACTAGCTTAGCATTTCAATCTCCTGAAATTAAAGCTCTGTTGATGGACCTTGATGCTTATGGAGGTGTACACGGAAATGGTATTTTTCCTTTGTTTTTTATAAAGACTGCAGATTTCTTAGCTTCAAAGTTATGTGTTATTTTTCGTAAGCTAGCAAAAGGAGAGGTTTTTAGCACTTGTTGGAGAATTTTTTTAATGTTACTACTCTATGTAAATGTGTTTGTGGTAGCTCAAGTCCAACTGATTACTGCTCAATTTACATACCTCCCATATTATCTAGTTTTTGAATGTCTTCTGGCAAAATGTCTTAATAGGTTTGCTGAAGGTAATCATCTATTCCCTTGTTTGCAATTTGGTTTTCGCAAAGGCCTTGGAACATATGATTCCCTTCTCACAATCTCCAGTGCTATACAGAAATTCCTTGATTGTGGTCAGGAAGTTCGTATGATTGGCCTTGATTTTAATGATGCCTTTGACTGTGTTAATCACTAGACAGATAAAAAGCATCGCACCCCAAAAGAAATGATCGCTACTGAGGCAGCCTATTGAAGCAAGACTCGAGAATGTTTGCATGACTTTAAATAATTGGAACCAAGATATAGGTCCCAGAATCTGTAGCTTTCAAATATGCGGCCCCAAGACTATACAATTAACTCCCAATTGTTACCTGAAAGACTGAAGATATCAGTATACTTCATAATTCTTATATGTGAAATGTAATAAAGAAAAATTCAGAGTGAATAAAAATGAGTGCAGGATTTATTTTTTTTAGAGGTTAGTGACTTATTCCTATTTGTTTGCGTTATGATATCAATTGAAGAATTCTATAACATGTAATTTATGAGGGCCAGGATTTGATTGAATATGCAACTAGATTAATACTTTTTGTATCTGGGACTCTGACCTGAATTGGCTTTATATTTATTTGTATCTTCCTTAGATAACAAGACATTAAGTATTGTCCCTTCGAATATAAAACGGATTATTATTATTATTATTATTACTATCCAAGCTACAACCCTAGTTGGAAAAGCAAGATGCTATAAGCCCAGGGGCTCCAACAGGGAAAAATAGCCCAGTGAGGAAAGGAAATAAGGAAATAAATAAATGAAGAGAACAAATTAACAATAAATCATTCTAAAATAAGAAACAACGTCAAAACAGACATGTCATATAATAAACTATCAACAACATCAAAAACAAATATATCATAAATAAACTATAAAAAGACTATGTCCGCCTGGTCAACAAAAAAGCATTTGCTCCAACTTTGAACTTTTGAAGTTCTACTGATTCAACAACTCGATTAGGAAGATCATTCCACAACTTGGTCACAGCTGGAATAAAACTTCTAGAGTACTGCGTAGTATTGAGCCTCGTGATGGAGAAGGCCTGGCTATTAGAATTAACTGCCTGCCTAGTATTACGAACAGGATAGAATTGTCCAGGGAGATCTGAATTTAAAGGATGGTCAGAGTTGTGAAAAATCTTATGCAACATACATAATGAACTAATTGAACGACGGTGCCAGAGATTAATATCTAGATCAGGAATAAGAAATTTAATAGACCGTAAGTTTCTGTCCAACAAATTAAGATGAGAATCAGCAGCTGAAGACCAGACAGGAGAACAATACTCAAAACAAGGTAGAATGAAAGAATTAAAACACTTCTTCAGAATAGATTGATCACCGAAAATCTTGAAAGACTTTCTCAATAAGCCTATTTTTTGTGAAATTGAAGAAGACACAGACCTTATATGTTTCTCAAAAGTAAATTTACTGTCGAGAATCACACCTAAAATTTTGAAAGAGTCATACATATCTAAAGAAACATTATCAATACTGAGATCCGAATGTTGAGGAACCACCGTCCTTGACCTACTTACAATCATACTTTGAGTTTTGTTAGGATTCAACTTCATACCCCATAATTTGCACCATGCACTAATTCTAGCTAAATCTCTATTAAGGGATTCACCAACCCTAGATCTACATTCAGGGGATGGAATTGATGTAAAGAGAGTTGCATCATCTGCATATGCAACAAGCTTGTTTTCTAGGCCAAACCACATGTCATGTGTATATAGTATGAAAAGTAATGGGCCAAGAACACTACCCTGTGGAACACCGGATATCACATTCCTATAATCACTATGGTGCCCATCAACAACAACTCTTTGAGATCTATTACTTAAAAAATCAGTAATAATGCTAAGAAACGACCCACCCACTCCCAACTGTTTCAGTTTGAAAACAAGGGCCTCATGATTAACACGGTCAAAAGCAGCACTAAAATCAAGGCCAATCATACGAACTTCCCGACCACAATCAAGGGATTTCTGTACAGCATTGGAGATTGTAAGAAGGGCATCACATGCTCCAAGGCCTTTACGAAAACCAAATTGCAAACTAGGGAGTAGATGATAACCGAAAACAACAACAATATATATATATATATATATATATATATATATATATATATATATATATATATATATATATATATATATATATATATATACATTATATAGACACGTATACACACACACACACACACACACACACATATATATATATATATATATATATATATATATATATATATATATATATATATATATATATATATATATATATATATATATATACATTATATAGACACGTATACAAACACACACACACACACACACACACACACACACATATATATATATATATATATATATATATATATATATATATATATATATATATATATATATATATATATATATATATATATATATATATATATGTACAGGGTAACACGAAAAAACGGTCATTAACCAAAAAAAAAACTAATAACTTCCAGAATTCTACTTAGACCAACATAAAACTTCAGCTACATTAGGTCAAGACTATGTAGCAGACATATCCAAGGTTTGAAGTCTGTACAACAAAAAATCTTTGTTGCAATGGCTCTCCAAATTGTGCTCCAAATAAGCTTCCCGGCGCTGCAGGCACAATTTGGATCTGGCGGGCAAATTTCTCGATGACCCTCCCGCATTCCTCCCTTGGGATCACTCTTATTGCTGCTTTGATTGCTGCCTTCAGGTCAGGGATAGTCTGGGGGTTATTTCCATATACCCTGTCCTTAAGGTATCTCAAGAGATAAAAATATAGGGGGTTCAGGTCCGGTGATTGCGGCGACCACTCTGGGTCACACCTGCGGCTGATCAGTCGGTCAGGGAAACGCTGCTGTAGCCATGCCAATAATTCTTTTGAAGTGTGTGTGTGTGTGGGGGGGGGGGGCGTTTGGCACCATCCTGCTGGAACCACTGGAGAACCCTGACGACTCCTCTCCGTCGACCAAGTGCTGTCCAGAACTTACCAAGCACATGGACATAAGCTCCATATGCTCATTGTCGTCCTCGACCCAGAATGGTCCAATGATACTATGTTTGGAGATGGCGACCCAGGCAGTGCACTTCACCGAGTGTAATGGCCTTTGAAGACAGTGCTCAGGTGGTGAGCTACCCCAGAAGATATTGTTTTTCAAATTCACGTACCCTGACAACAGAAAATGGGCCTCATCCAAAAACCAGACATTGTCAAGCAAGTCTGGTACAGCGTCAATCTTGTCGCAAGACCACTGGCACATGATCAATTGCTTCCTCATGTCATCAGGTGTAAGCTTGTGTTTAATCTGTATCCTGTAAGGATACAGGTGGAGATCTGCATTCAAAAATTTCCGCACGGACTCCCGACTGATTCCATATATATATATATATATATATATATATATATATATATATATATATATATATATATATATATATATATATATATATATATATATATATATGTGTGTGTGTGTGTGTGTGTGTGTGTGGGGGGGGGTGTTTTTGTTTGTGTGTGTGCGTTCAATCCACTGAAATCCAGATATGGATAATTCTATCTTTAATTGACTTCTTAACATTATAGCTAAGATAAAAGTAGATGATAGAAAGGCATCTTTTGGCTTTGTTGGTGATTTTAATGTTCACCATAGGGAGGGGTTTAAGTTCTATCTCTCCTACCGATCACCATGGCTTGAGAGCTTTAGATTTTGCCTCTAAATCAGGCTGTGAGCAAATTATAAGTGAAGCTACTCACGGGTCTGGTAATTGCTCTGACCTTGTATACACTGACTCCACTGTCGTTTTAACTAGTAAGGTCGGTTCTCCGGTCGGGATAAGTGATCATGCTTTGATTTCATCAGTAGTGAAGACTGAGCAGCCTGTCCCTGATGTATCATACTCTTGTAGAATTTATATGAAATCTCTAGCCGACTGGAATGGAATTTTGCATTATCTTTTCTGCTTGAATTTGTCACAATTATGTAGTTTTGTTGATCCTGTTGTCCCGGTGAATGAGAATCTAGTTAACATAATTGATAAGCGTATCCCTTCTTGTGTGCTAAGGTACCGAGCGAAGGACAAAACGTGGTTCAATGAAAATTGTAGACATGCTTATTTGGAGAAGCAGTAGGCCTATCATCTTTGGAAGGGTTAGAGATCAGATTTGACATGGAATAACTATACTCAGCTTAGAGCTTTGGCTCAGAGAGTTTATGCCTCAACTGAAAAGGAATACAATTCAACTATAAAAGTAACACTTTCTGGTACAACTCAGGAACAGAAATGGTGGTCTACCCATAAATCTGTACTCTTTGGTGTAGATGTAACAGTTCCTCCTTTACTTAAACCAGATGACTCAGTCACTCACTGTCCAAAGGAAAAGGCAACCCTTTTGTCTGATGTTTTTGACAGTAAACAGAGTAATGAAAAACTTGAACTTCCTAATTCCTCTTTTCCTTAGGCTAAACCAACTAGCTTAGCATTTCAATCTCCTGAAATTAAAGCTCTGTTGATGGACCTTGATGCTTTTGGAGGTGTACACGGAAATGGTATTTTTCCTTTGTTTTTTATAAAGACTGCAGATTTCTTAGCTTCAAAGTTATGTGTTATTTTTCGTAAGCTAGCAAAAGGAGAGGTTTTTAGCACTTGTTGGAGAATTTTTTTAATGTTACTACTCTATGTAAATGTGTTAGTGGTAGCTCAAGTCCAACTGATTACTGCTCAATTTACATACCTCCCATATTATCTAGTTTTTGAATGTCTTCTGGCAAAATGTCTTAATAGGTTTGCTGAAGGTAATCATCTATTCCCTTGTTTGCAATTTGGTTTTCGCAAAGGCCTTGGAACATATGATTCCCTTCTCACAATCTCCAGTGCTATACAGAAATTCCTTGATTGTGGTCAGGAAGTTCGTATGATTGGCCTTGATTTTAATGATGCCTTTGACTGTGTTAATCACTAGACAGATAAAAAGCATCGCACCCCAAAAGAAATGATCGCTACTGAGGCAGCCTATTGAAGCAAGACTCGAGAATGTTTGCATGACTTTAAATAATTGGAACCAAGATATAGGTCCCAGAATCTGTAGCTTTCAAATATGCGGCCCCAAGACTATACAATTAACTCCCAATTGTTACCTGAAAGACTGAAGATATCAGTATACTTCATAATTCTTATATGTGAAATGTAATAAAGAAAAATTCAGAGTGAATAAAAATGAGTGCAGGATTTATTTTTTTTAGAGGTTAGTGACTTATTCCTATTTGTTTGCGTTATGATATCAATTGAAGAATTCTATAACATGTAATTTATGAGGGCCAGGATTTGATTGAATATGCAACTAGATTAATACTTTTTGTATCTGGGACTCTGACCTGAATTGGCTTTATATTTATTTGTATCTTCCTTAGATAACAAGACATTAAGTATTGTCCCTTCGAATATAAAACGGATTATTATTATTATTATTATTACTATCCAAGCTACAACCCTAGTTGGAAAAGCAAGATGCTATAAGCCCAGGGGCTCCAACAGGGAAAAATAGCCCAGTGAGGAAAGGAAATAAGGAAATAAATAAATGAAGAGAACAAATTAACAATAAATCATTCTAAAATAAGAAACAACGTCAAAACAGACATGTCATATAATAAACTATCAACAACATCAAAAACAAATATATCATAAATAAACTATAAAAAGACTATGTCCGCCTGGTCAACAAAAAAGCATTTGCTCCAACTTTGAACTTTTGAAGTTCTACTGATTCAACAACTCGATTAGGAAGATCATTCCACAACTTGGTCACAGCTGGAATAAAACTTCTAGAGTACTGCGTAGTATTGAGCCTCGTGATGGAGAAGGCCTGGCTATTAGAATTAACTGCCTGCCTAGTATTACGAACAGGATAGAATTGTCCAGGGAGATCTGAATTTAAAGGATGGTCAGAGTTGTGAAAAATCTTATGCAACATACATAATGAACTAATTGAACGACGGTGCCAGAGATTAATATCTAGATCAGGAATAAGAAATTTAATAGACCGTAAGTTTCTGTCCAACAAATTAAGATGAGAATCAGCAGCTGAAGACCAGACAGGAGAACAATACTCAAAACAAGGTAGAATGAAAGAATTAAAACACTTCTTCAGAATAGATTGATCACCGAAAATCTTGAAAGACTTTCTCAATAAGCCTATTTTTTGTGAAATTGAAGAAGACACAGACCTTATATGTTTCTCAAAAGTAAATTTACTGTCGAGAATCACACCTAAAATTTTGAAAGAGTCATACATATCTAAAGAAACATTATCAATACTGAGATCCGAATGTTGAGGAACCACCGTCCTTGACCTACTTACAATCATACTTTGAGTTTTGTTAGGATTCAACTTCATACCCCATAATTTGCACCATGCACTAATTCTAGCTAAATCTCTATTAAGGGATTCACCAACCCTAGATCTACATTCAGGGGATGGAATTGATGTAAAGAGAGTTGCATCATCTGCATATGCAACAAGCTTGTTTTCTAGGCCAAACCACATGTCATGTGTATATAGTATGAAAAGTAATGGGCCAAGAACACTACCCTGTGGAACACCGGATATCACATTCCTATAATCACTATGGTGCCCATCAACAACAACTCTTTGAGATCTATTACTTAAAAAATCAGTAATAATGCTAAGAAACGACCCACCCACTCCCAACTGTTTCAGTTTGAAAACAAGGGCCTCATGATTAACACGGTCAAAGGCAGCACTAAAATCAAGGCCAATCATACGAACTTCCCGACCACAATCAAGGGATTTCTGTACAGCATTGGAGATTGTAAGAAGGGCATCACATGCTCCAAGGCCTTTACGAAAACCAAATTGCAAACTAGGGAGTAGATGATAACCGAAAACAACAACAATATATATATATATATATATATATATATATATATATATATATATATATATATATATATATATATATATACATTATATAGACACGTATACACACACACACACACACACACATATATATATATATATATATATATATATATATATATATATATATATATATATATATATATATATATATATATATATATATATATATATATATACATTATATAGACACGTATACAAACACACACACACACACACACACATATATATATATATATATATATATATATATATATATATATATATATATATATATATATATATATATATATATATATATATATATATATATATATATATATATATATATATATATATATATGTACAGGGTAACACGAAAAAACGGTCATTAACCAAAAAAAAAACTAATAACTTCCAGAATTCTACTTAGACCAACATAAAACTTCAGCTACATTAGGTCAAGACTATGTAGCAGACATATCCAAGGTTTGAAGTCTGTACAACAAAAAATCTTTGTTGCAATGGCTCTCCAAATTGTGCTCCAAATAAGCTTCCCGGCGCTGCAGGCACAATTTGGATCTGGCGGGCAAATTTCTCGATGACCCTCCCGCATTCCTCCCTTGGGATCACTCTTATTGCTGCTTTGATTGCTGCCTTCAGGTCAGGGATAGTCTGGGGGTTATTTCCATATACCCTGTCCTTAAGGTATCCCAAGAGATAAAAATATAGGGGGTTCAGGTCCGGTGATTGCGGCGACCACTCTGGGTCACACCTGCGGCTGATCAGTCGGTCAGGGAAACGCTGCTGTAGCCATGCCAATAATTCTTTTGAAGTGTGTGTGTGTGTGTGGGGGGGGGGGGGGGGGCGTTTGGCACCATCCTGCTGGAACCACTGGAGAACCCTGACGACTCCTCTCCGTCGACCAAGTGCTGTCCAGAACTTACCAAGCACATGGACATAAGCTCCATATGCTCATTGTCGTCCTCGACCCAGAATGGTCCAATGATACTATGTTTGGAGATGGCGACCCAGGCAGTGCACTTCACCGAGTGTAATGGCCTTTGAAGACAGTGCTCAGGTGGTGAGCTACCCCAGAAGATATTGTTTTTCAAATTCACGTACCCTGACAACAGAAAATGGGCCTCATCCAAAAACCAGACATTGTCAAGCAAGTCTGGTACAGCGTCAATCTTGTCGCAAGACCACTGGCACATGATCAATTGCTTCCTCATGTCATCAGGTGTAAGCTTGTGTTTAATCTGTATCCTGTAAGGATACAGGTGGAGATCTGCATTCAAAAATTTCCGCACGGACTCCCGACTGATTCCATATATATATATATATATATATATATATATATATATATATATATATATATATATATATATATATATATATATATATATATATATATATATATGTGTGTGTGTGTGTGTGTGTGTGTGTGGGGGGGGGGGGTGTTTTTGTTTGTGTGTGTGCGTTCAATCCACTGAAATCCAGATATGGATAATTCTATCTTTAATTGACTTCTTAACATTATAGCTAAGATAAAAGTAGATGATAGAAAGGCATCTTTTGGCTTTGTTGGTGATTTTAATGTTCACCATAGGGAGGGGTTTAAGTTCTATCTCTCCTACCGATCACCATGGCTTGAGAGCTTTAGATTTTGCCTCTAAATCAGGCTGTGAGCAAATTATAAGTGAAGCTACTCACGGGTCTGGTAATTGCTCTGACCTTGTATACACTGACTCCACTGTCGTTTTAACTAGTAAGGTCGGTTCTCCGGTCGGGATAAGTGATCATGCTTTGATTTCATCAGTAGTGAAGACTGAGCAGCCTGTCCCTGATGTATCATACTCTTGTAGAATTTATATGAAATCTGTAGCCGACTGGAATGGAATTTTGCATTATCTTTTGTGCTTGAATTTGTCACAATTATGTAGTTTTGTTGATCCTGTTGTCCCGGTGAATGAGAATCTAGTTAACATAATTGATAAGCGTATCCCTTCTTGTGTGCTAAGGTACCGAGCGAAGGACAAAACGTGGTTCAATGAAAATTGTAGACATGCTTATTTGGAGAAGCAGTAGGCCTATCATCTTTGGAAGGGTTAGAGATCAGATTTGACATGGAATAACTATACTCAGCTTAGAGCTTTGGCTCAGAGAGTTTATGCCTCAACTGAAAAGGAATACAATTCAACTATAAAAGTAACACTTTCTGGTACAACTCAGGAACAGAAATGGTGGTCTACCCATAAATCTGTACTCTTTGGTGTAGATGTAACAGTTCCTCCTTTACTTAAACCAGATGACTCAGTCACTCACTGTCCAAAGGAAAAGGCAACCCTTTTGTCTGATGTTTTTGACAGTAAACAGAGTAATGAAAAACTTGAACTTCCTAATTCCTCTTTTCCTTAGGCTAAACCAACTAGCTTAGCATTTCAATCTCCTGAAATTAAAGCTCTGTTGATGGACCTTGATGCTTATGGAGGTGTACACGGAAATGGTATTTTTCCTTTGTTTTTTATAAAGACTGCAGATTTCTTAGCTTCAAAGTTATGTGTTATTTTTCGTAAGCTAGCAAAAGGAGAGGTTTTTAGCACTTGTTGGAGAATTTTTTTAATGTTACTACTCTATGTAAATGTGTTTGTGGTAGCTCAAGTCCAACTGATTACTGCTCAATTTACATACCTCCCATATTATCTAGTTTTTTAATGTCTTCTGGCAAAATGTCTTAATAGGTTTGCTGAAGGTAATCATCTATTCCCTTGTTTGCAATTTGGTTTTCGCAAAGGCCTTGGAACATATGATTCCCTTCTCACAATCTCCAGTGCTATACAGAAATTCCTTGATTGTGGTCAGGAAGTTCGTATGATTGGCCTTGATTTTAATGATGCCTTTGACTGTGTTAATCATGAGGCCCTTGTTTTTAAACTTAAACAGTTGGGAGTGGGTGGGTCGTTTCTTAGCATTATTATCGATTTTTTGAGTAATAGATCTCAAAGAGTTGTTGTTGATCGGCACCATAGTGAATATAGAAATGTGATATCTGGTGTTCCACAGGGTAGTGCTCTTGGCCCATTACTTTTCATACTATATACACATGACATGTGGTTTTGCATAGAAAACCAGCTTGTTGCATATGCAGATGATGCTACTCTCTTTGCATCAATTCCATTCCATGAAAGTAGATCTGGGTTTGTTGAATCTCTTAATAGAGATCTAGCTAAAATTATTGCATGGTGCAAATTATGGGGTATGAAGTTGATAATATTTCTTTAACTTTGTATGACTTTTAAAATTTTAGATGTGATTCTCGATAGCAAATTTACTTTTGAGAAACACATCAGGTCTGTGTCTTCTTCCATTGCACAAAAAATGGCTCATTAAAAAAGTCTTTCAAGATTTTTGGTGATCAATCTATTCTGACGAAGTGTTTCAATTCTCTCCTTCTATCTTATTTTGAGTATTGTTCTCCTGTGTAGTCTTCAGGTGCTGATTTTACTCTTAATTTGTTAAACAGAAACTTACGGTCTATTAAATTTCTTATTCGTGATCTTGATGCTAATCTTTAGCACCGTTGTTCAATTAATTCATTATGCATGGTGCATAAGATTTTTCATAACTATGAACATCCTTTACATTCAGATCTTCCAGGAAAATTTTATCCTGTTCGTAATACTAGGCAGGCAGTTAATTCCAATAGCCATATCTTCTCCATCATGAGGCTCAATACTACACAGTATTATAGAAGTTTTATTCCAGCTGTGACCAAGTTGTGGAATAATCTTCCTAATCGGGAAGTTGAATCAGTAGAACTTCAAAAGTTCAAAGTTGCAGGCAGCAAATGTTTTTATGGTGAACAGACTGACATAAGGCTTATTATAGTTAATATATGACATATCTCTTTTGACGCTGTTACGGTTTTTAGAATGATTTATTGTTAACTTGTTCTCATCAATTATTTATTTTCTAATCTCCTTTCCTCACTGGGCTATTTTTCCCAATTTGAGCCCTTGGGCTTATAGCACCTTGCTTGGCTAGTAATAATAATAGTAATAATAATAATAATAACAATAATATATATATATATATATATATATATATATATATATATATATATATATATATATATATATATATATATATATATATATATATATATATATCAAATAAACCATATACATTTTTGATACATTAATGTCTTGATTCTCTTAACGGCCTCGGGATCAGAGCCCCAGGCGAAATCACACAAAGACAAGAGCTTGTGACCGGCCGGGAATCGAACCCTGGTCGGCAAGCTCGTATAGACAGTGAGTAAACCACTAAACCCAGTGGTTTAGTCACTGTCTATTTGAATATGATGGGAGATATGAATGCCAAAGTAGGCAAGAACTCGACACCTAACAAAACTTGTGGCCGCTTTGGACTAGGAGAGCAAAACGAACGTGGAGAGAGACTCATAGAATTTTGTAGTGCCAACATGCTGATTACAAACACAATGTTTGAACACCATCCTCGCCATCTCTACACTTGGACGTCTCCAGACATGAAAACCCGCAACCAAATTGACTATATCATCTTGAACCAAAAATGGAAAAGTTGTGTAAAAAAATGTTAAAACTAGACCTGGAGCAGACTGTAATAGCGACCACCAACTCCTGGCTGCCGAGATCAAACTACAACTTAAGAAATTGACACAACCACCTCAACCAATTCGCTATTACTACAAAACTCTTGATAACAATTATTCTGTCAAAATTTCAAATAGCTTTGAGGCTCTTTTACAATGTGAAGACGAAAAACCCCAAACGAACTGTGGAACGAAGGAATGGACATCTTTCTAAAAGTTACAGAAGAAACCATTACCAAGAATACCAACAAAAGGAATTAATGGATATTGGAAGAAACCATAAAAGAAGTTGAGCTTAGAAGGCAACTCAAAGCAAAAGAGATCAATGATCCTGTTGAGGAAACAATTTACAGACAACAAACTTCCAAAATTCAACGGATGATGTGGAAAGACAAAGAAAAGTTCATACAAGAACAATGCCAAAGGATTGAAGTAAATTCCATTAACAACTCTACCAAAGAAATGTACAATGGTGTGAAAAACCTCACCAAGAAATTCAAACCATCTCTTGACACCATCAAAGATGAATATGACCTAATCCTTTGTGACAGAGAGGAATTCAAAGACAAATGGAAAGAATACTGCACAAATCTCTACAAAAGAAATGAATCCATTGTAACATCAGTCCCATACGGGCAAGTGTCTTCAGAACCAGAACCACCTCCTCTGATTGATGAGATTAGAGAAGCTATAAAAAACTCAAACTTGGAAAGACTCCAGGGAACGATCAGGTCACAGCCGAAATGATAAAGAATGGAGGTGAGAATGTCGAGATATTCTACCACAGGCTCTGCAAAAAAAAAAACTGGATCGAAAACAAATGGCCAGATGATTGGGGGGATTCAGTCTTTGTCTCATCCCTAAGAAAGGTGACACCCTCAAATGCAGCAATAATAGGACAATCTCCCTCATTAGTCACAGTAGCAAAATTCTTTTGAAAATCATGGGTAAGAGAATGGCAAACAAACTGAACGAAGAAATCGCTGACGAACAAGCAGGATTCCGTCCTGGGAAAGGCACCAGAAACCAAATCATGAATCTCAAGATGATCCTTGGAAAAAACAGAGAACGAGGAATCGACATATTCCTTTGTTTTATAGACTACACTAAAGCCTTTGATACAGTTGCACATGACATCTTATGGAACGACATGTACTCTATGGGTTTTCCACCTCATGTCATCTCACTTCTGAAAGCACTGTACAATCAACAGAAAGTAGCAGTGCGAACATCTTATGGCCTAACGGATTGGTTTAACATCGGACAAGGTGTCAGACAAGGATGCATTGTTTCTGCCCACCTCTTTAACATCTACTCGGAAACCATAATGAGAAATGCGCTTGAAGACTACGAAGGAGGAATAACTGTTGGAGGACAAAAGATCACTAATCTCAGATATGCCGACGATGTGGTTTTAATCGCTATAAGTATGGAGGACCTCCAAACATTAGTATCAAAAATAAAAGCTGAGAGTGAAAAAGTGGGACTGTACCTAAATGCTAAGAAAACAAAGGTCATGAAGTGTCAAAAAGCCCCGTCTGATCAAGAAATTCTACTAGACGGAGTTGCCCTAGATAATGTCACTGAATTTACTTACCTCGGAGCAACTTTCACCAATAATGGAGACGACTCCCAAGAGATCAAAAGAAGAATTGGTATTGCAAAGAATACAGCCATCGCACTAAGCA
>NC_090733.1:9464947-9469947 GCF_036898095.1 Palaemon carinicauda | reverse complement strand
GGAATGGTCTGTGGAGAAGAGTAAAAATAGAATTAGTTTTAAAATTATAAAAACAAGAGCTATAGAAGTTTGAACCTAACCCAGAGAACGTCTTTTTTCTAAAAATCGTGGTACTAAAACCTTCTCCATTTCTAGAAACCAACACATCTAAAAAGGGGAGTTTTTCATCTTCCTCCTTTTCTACGGTGAATGTTATGTTTTCATGTTGTGAGTTGGCAACGTCAAGGAATGATTCAGCGCCGAACTCATCTCTGAATAGAGCAAAGGTATCATCAACATACCTAACATAAAACAAGGGATGATAACTTAAAGGGCCATTTTCCAGCATGGTCTCCTCCAGGGAGCACATGAAAATATTAGCAAAGTTGGGTCCCAAGGGGGAGGAGGAAGATAAACTCCCCTTTTTAGATGTGTTGGTGTCTAGAAATACAGAAGGTTTTAGTACCACGATTTTTAGAAAAAAAGACGTTCTCTGGGTTAGGTTCAAACTTTTATAGCTCTTGTTTTTATAATTTTAAAACTAATTCTTTACTTTCCAAATCCTCCTTTCTTATATCGTTAATATCGAGCTACCTGTCTAGCCATTTCCTTCCAACTAGAGTTTTTGGGCACCAGGTATCAACAATCATTACTTCCACTTCATGAACTTCTTTCGTGAAATGAACATCCATGGTGTGATTAATTACTATCTCCCTGTTTTCTTCAGCTACAAATCTAACAGTATTTGTCTTCTTTGTCATCTCTTTTAACTCTTTCATTTCCTTCATAAGTTTCTCATTGCCTTGTTCAAGATTTCTCAGTCTTTCATCAACTTTCATTTCTGATTGTGATTTAAAGTTCGAAAACGATTTGTCAAATCTCCTTGCTGAACTGTCACGTGGTCTTGAGGCCGATCTTTAGTAAAAGACGATCTTGATGATGACCGAGACAGTGTTCTAGAAGGACCTCTTCTATAGTTACCGGATGCAGTTCTCCAAAGTCCAGGATTTGAAGTGGATCTTCTATATCTGTTAAAAGTTCGGTAGCTCTTTAAACTTGTTTCCACTCTTGGTAACGACTCCTGCTATCAGTGTAAACTGTAGAAGTATTTAAAGATATATCTGATGTCGAATCTCTATTATTTTCTATTTTCAGCTTCCTATACTCCATCTTCAATCTAGTAGCAACATCATCTTCATCAAGAGGTTTCCTTTCCACTCCATGTTCAATAACTTCTTTAAGGCGAGTCTTCTTATCCGAGGTTATTTTACCTCCTTCGTAAGCTCTCTTTATCATTAATAAACTCAATACATAATTAAGACAAGCATTTATTTTTTCTCTCGATACTTCAGTCATCAAACCTTCAAACTTATTAAGATATTTCTCGCAACTTGCTAATTTATCTGTAGAAAAGGCGATAATCTTCTCCATAATGTCATTACACTTCTCAGCCTTAGTTTTCGCATATTTCTCAGCCAAAACCTCTAAAATAGTTTCTACTGTCTTCAAAGTGCTGTTAGCTATACGATTGATTACAACTGTAATCACATATTCCTTAACCACTCTCATTCTTCTTCAAGCTTTCAATTAAATCGTTATATTTATTGTACTCACTATCTTTGTTATTACTGCTCCAATCCTCAATTTCAATTCTGAATCTTTCAAAAGTTTGTCCAACCCAAATGGGTGGAGACTTGGCTTTTGTAATCTGAGTTGTAGTTGGCAAAGATTTAATTTTTGAATTTTTTTCCAGTAACTATCAAAATATCATTTTGTTGTGTTAACACATCTGTTAAGTCTGGCCCCGAGCTGATAGAATCAGCAGAGCCGTTGACTCTGTGATCACTAACCTTAGACTTGTGTGTTGACTCCATGTGCATAATGAAATTAAGTCTATTTTCCAGATTTTCCTCGAACGCGTCACAGTAAGTTTGAGATGTTCTGTTATCTATTGTGAGCATCTTGTACTCAAAACAGGTGAAATTTCTGAAATGGTCCATTAAAACCTTCACGTCCTTAAACTTGAATTTCTTTGATTTCGACTTAGCACAATCATCTTCCGTACCAATATGACCAAAGAGAGGGCAATTACAAGTTTTACATTTCACAAAATCAAATTCTCCGGTAACCTTATTTATTTCCCCGAAATTCAAAAGGTTATCAATATCATTAGCAGGGTCGTTATCATTTTTGTATCCAGTGGTATCAAATGAAAACATATTTATTTATCTTAAGATCACCACCAGGAATATTAGGATCGTTCCAAGCCATACTGAGCAAATAACTAATTTCAGTAAAATTATCAATAGTAAAAACTATGAATTCAAACATACCTAATGTGTTGATATAATGACAAATTAAAACTTTAAATGTAATCACAAAAGCAAAACGGGATTATATATATATATATATATATATATATATATATATATATATATATATATATATATATATATATATATATATATATATATATATATATATATATATATATATATATGTGTGTGTGTGTGTGTGTGTGTGTGTGTGTGTGTGTGTGTGTGTGTGTGTGTGTAAGTGAAAGAATGAAAAATTACAGCTAAATTTGAAGTATCAAGTTGAACTGCAAAACAAAAAGTTATCAACTACGGGAATAACAAAAAATTGCGAAACTAGGCCTTTGGTACCATTCTATATCAACATTTCCTTATCATTCGATTTCCTCCATAGTCTACTCACGGCTATTCTCTATACGTAAAGACTAGCATTACAATCATCATGTGTTTCTCTGTGAAAGCATTATTTCGGTAAGTTTCTTCCACTACAAGCATTGCCTCATGATGTGCTTCCGGCGCCAATACACAGCTCCAAGTTTAGACCTAAGCATATAGAAAGTACTTGCAATACAGCCAGACGAAGATCTCATCCTCTGGGCTCACGTTCGTTAACCACCCGTCATTCCCGAGTCTTCCTTCAGCAAATAATCAATGTTGGGGATGTCTTGGTATCATGCTTTATACTTGAATCCAACAAGTGAAACAACAAATAAGAATCTGCCAGCCGACTTGAAAATCCCCCCATCCCGGCGGTGAAGGTGGAAGTCTACTCCATCGTCATGATATTAGGTTGCAGCATTCCACATTAAACTCACAATAAACTTTTCTTGATGCTTTGAAGTTATGAAAACCGGCAGTGTGTGTAGTATAAACTTTCCTGATGTAAAACAACAGTTCAGATCGGACGCTCTGCTACCAAATGATAAGCAGGTATTCAAGAGATGTTAACTGTTCAACGGTTTATTAGTAACTGACTTAATATTTACACCAGAGGTGTAAGCAGAGGTCTTTGTTAACAACTTAGGATAACAATCCAATTATAAAACAAGGCTACAATGTTAAAGTACCAATTACATCTTTAAATACATTTTGGTGGGAAACGTATATGTATCAGTTTTTATCCCATAACCATTCCAAGAAACATAAATATCAATATGTATATGAATCTATATGAAGAACTATAAATATTAAAATGATTAGAAAGAAACAAATAAGTAAAACATTTATATCGAATACTTCTTCAAATAACTGATGTAAGAGTAATCTGACAAAGATGAACAGCACAATATTGAAAGAAATATAATTAGTTATCAGTCTTTCACGTAAACATCAAAACTAATTCGAAATGCCTGGTGGTTTATAAAGAGTTTGTCTTACACTTATTTGTTTCTTTATCCTTTCCAAACTATCCTTATTGTCCTTCATTCAGTTTAAGTTGCTATCATGGAGGGTATTTAGCCTTGCACGGTGGGTCGGCGCCGCTTTGTCGACAAATTTTTCCTAATTTTCATCTTTAGTCTGACCTCATGGGTTTCATCAATGCTTTCATACATATTTTTGTTTATATTATTTTTTTGTCATTATCGTTGATTATTTTAATTGTGACACATATTGTTTATTGCCGTTAATTCTTATACTGTATTGGGAGATGTCCTATACTTCATCAGTGTCGTCTATTGTATTACAATATTCATGGTCTTGATGCATATATTCAAGACCTTACAGATGCATCCACATAGTATAATATTCTTTTGCGCTCAGAAACTTTGTTTCTCAAATAAAGCACTCATCTGAACTCCATATAACTGGTTTTAAGATGCCATTTATTAAGCAAAGGGAATGGTGGTGTACGTATATTAGGACTGAGTGCCCTACTTTTTATAAGTCCTCATATGAATGTAGATGACATGATATTAAGGTAATAAAATTTTGTGGCAGGCATAACAACTTCTATTTTTGTTCAATATAGCGGAATCCGGACAGGGATGATTCTATCTTCGATTGTCTTCTTACCATTATGGCTAAGATACAAGACGATATAAAAGCCTATTTGTTTTTGTTGGTGATTTCAATGTTCATCATAGGGAGCTATTGAATTGTTTCCCTACTAACCACCATGGCTTAAGAGCATTTGACTTTGTCTCTAAATCAGGGTGTAAGCAAATCGTGAGTGAAGCTAATCACAGGTCTGGTAACTGCTTTGACCTCATATACGTCAACTGCCCTGGCGTTATAACAAGTAAGGCTGGTTCTCCAATTGGGACATATGATCACATCTTGATTCCATTAGCAGTGGACACTAAGCAGTCTGTCCTTGATATGTCATACTCATGTAAGATTTATATAAAATATCATGTAGACTGGAATGGCATTTTGAGTAATCTTGTGAGCTTGAATTGGTCACTATTGTATAATAGTGTTGAAGCTTTTACTCCTTTGAAAGACAATCAGGTCAACATAATTGATAGGAATATCCCCTCGCGTGCGCTCAGATAACGAGTGAAAACCAAACCCTGGTTCACGGATTGTTTTTGATGTGCTTATTTGGCGAAGCAGGAGGCCTATCATCTTTAGGAGGATAACTGATTATATTTGGAATAACTATACTCAGCTTAGAGCTTTTGCTCAAAGGTTTAATGCTTCAACTGAAAAGAAATATACTTTAACCAAAAGACAAACCCTTTCTGGTGCAACCCAGTAATATAA
>NC_090733.1:9457447-9459947 GCF_036898095.1 Palaemon carinicauda | reverse complement strand
TTCTCTGCAGCTGTTGTCCAGCTGCTGGCTGCCATAACAACTGCCAGCGGCCATGTTGGCTGCCGGCAGCCATGTTGGCTGCTGGCGGCCATGTGTTATACAAACTGTCGGCGGCTATGTCGGCTCCTGGCAGCTATGCAAGCTGCTGGTAGCCATGTCATCTGTCGGCAGCCATGACTGCTGCCGGTGGCTGCCGGCTGCTGACAGCCATAATGGCTGTTGGTGGGAAGTCCCTTCTGTCACCAAGGTTCTTCAGTCCTCCCTTGGACTGCTGGCCATAAGTTATGTTGCCGGGGTATCAGCCTGGCCGGGGGTAGGCCGGCCACACCAGCACAGATAGGTGCTGACTCAGCTGGCAGTACGCCGACTGTTCAAGTGCTGCCTGGTGCTAGCCTGCCGGCTACGGGCCGACTGAACCTTGACGGCGATGGTACTTGTGGCTGGATGGAAGCCCGAATGTTACATTCTCCCCTTCCATTTGAACCTTCTTTCTGGAGAAAGGCAGTAAATTAGTTTTTTATATCCTTAATTAGTGTATACATACACAATAACATGGCAGAATTCACTCCATGCTGTACCTCTTTCTTTTAAGCTAGCATGCTGGCTTTGCTGGCAGCGACTAGCTATGCCGGCAGAATTACAGTATATGCTTATACAGGTAGTCAGTATATTTGCAGCATAGGATATACTGCAGATAGAAAAACTATTGTATATATTATACTAGTAGTTATTTTCCAATATATCTTGGGTATCCTTGTCCGGATGTTTGCTGAGACCAATCCTATATTGAAAGAATAGAATTTCTTCAATATTCTGATTAAAAATCAGTTTTCATATTACCTTATAATATTGAATATTTTAAAGGGCTAGTGGTATTACAATTATAACCCTAAAAGGTTAAAACCCTTATCCTTGAGTTTCCTGATCAGGAGACCCTATGATTTAATATTGTAAAGGACGTCACAGCAAATGGCCTGGGTAGTATACACAAATATATGTCTTTTATATTTCCTAGTCCAGTCAGCGTCAAGCCGGCTGGACCGTGCCGTAAGATGCTTGCCACAACGGCAGCACACTGGCTGAACTACATTATATATAATTATACAGTTGTCAGTATTTGCAATATAGTATCTACTGCAAACAAAAAACTATAGTATGATTATACAGTAGTTAGTTTCTAACATATTTTTGGTACCCTTGTGCGGGCTTCTGCTGGGACCGTTCCTATATTGATAAAATAGAATTCCTTCAATACTCTGATTAGAAATCAGTCATCCTTACCCCACAGTGTTAAGAATAAAAATGGGCAGTGACGTGCACACTTCTCTACACCTATCGTTAGAGTTCCTTGATAGAGGAATCTCCTTATAGTTAATACTGAGGGGAGGTAACAGCATTTGCTTGCAGGGGATACACAAGTATGTGTCTCCCACTATCCCTTCCGAGCTTACTATCCTAAGCTATTTTAGTTAAAAGATGACTTTTGCATATTGCTTATCAGTGAGATAATCAATTGTATATTCATTCTGCTTTCCTTTCTTAACAGGAGGAACCCCAGATGACATGTGTTGCAGTCTTCTGCAATATCAAGAGTAAGTGTTTTTATGGTCATAATACATGCAGGTTCCATGCCCCCTGCAATATTATTCTCGAATCCCTGCATTATTGGAACCCTCAAGTTTGCAATGTATGTCACACCTTAATGTCCGAGGGTTTCGAGAATCCCAAGTCGACAGAGTCTAGGGATCCAGCTCATAACAAACTACGCAACTGTGTGAGAGTGTTCCAGAAAACCTCTCCGGGACCATACCTACCTAATGATAGGATGCGTAACCTACTATTCCTGAAAGCAAGTAAGGAAATAGTGGTGCCCCAGGCACAATTCACACCTCTCTGCATTCAGATAGTCTTTGGAACGGAGGGCAGGAAGCCCCCACCGGAAGAGGTGGATAACGTCGTGTCGGAATTGCTTCCGTCTGTATCGGCTCTAGAGCCATTAACATCGACATCTTCACCCTCTACCCATCTATTAGACGAAATGGACCAATTATGTGGCCATATTAGAGGTTTAATAGAAAACTTTCGCAAACATGACGATAAGAAGGAAGTGAAATGCAAGATAGAGCTCTGTGAAGCTTCACTTGTCACTCCTCAAGGATCATACAAACGACCAAGAGACAAAGACCTTCTGACATGCTCCAAAACCTATCCCTGGAGGTTTGCGGAGCTTATGCCGATTTTAAAGAGCAAACTCTACATCTCCGAGAAGATTGGTGCGGTTCGTTTGGACAAAATCTAGTTTTAGCCAAGCTTTGAAGCTTTCCCTAATTGCTTCATTCGACTGAGACATGAACCAACGTCAAGAAAAGAAACTGGACTGAAGGAGGTCATGATTCTCGACCATGATAAGGCAAAGGTTATCTTGTCAAGTAGCCTGAGAAAGATGGGTTACTCGGTGTCGAAAGTATTCACACTAGGTAACAGACACCCTTCCTTTCTT
>NC_090733.1:9422447-9439947 GCF_036898095.1 Palaemon carinicauda | reverse complement strand
CCACATTGCAAATGCTCGGTGCAGAATTTTTCTCACAATTTCACCTCTTGGTTGATGAGAGTCGCTGATGGTTACTCAATGCAGAATCTTACTTGTAGACACCTCTTCCACCCGTCCCCCTCTGACCTTGGTATCCGCATCAGCACACACACAAGCCCACCTCCCAAATTACGTCATACCCAAAGTCTTCCATACAGAACTTTGCCAAATGCCTATGGTTCCTGCCAAACCATTTATACTTTGAAGAAGTAAATTACTTTCCAACAGAATTCGTACAACTCATAGGAATATGGGGGTGGCTAATATTAACAATACTGTATATAGTAATTTCCTTTAAAGAGCAAATGAAACACTGATATTCTGCAGCGAATAGCTACCTTAAAAATCATGACATAATACTAAAATATACCTACTCTCTCTCTCTCTCTCTCTCTCTCTCTCTCTCTCTCTCTCTCTCTCTCTCTCTCTCTCATGTTATAATTCTCTACGATTCCTGCATATACTAGTTTAAGTTTCACAGAACTGTAAATATTATGTGCCACCATTAAAATATTCGCCTAAATCATCTATTTCAAAAATAAAAACCTGATATGTGTTGTTCCACTGCTTCATCACAATACAGTTGACTTCAAGCAAACATTATTACTACTGAATCTACAATCATTCTCACCAATTTATATCTACTATTCTCGGCATCTCGTTTTGTTTACAGAAGGTTCACTTCTATTTACATAGATGTGAACTCCTCATTGCATGTGGTCGAGGTAATAATTTGTGACAATATAGAATTTAGTTTCTCTAATATGAACTAGACATTATTGTGATTTACTACATCGGAAGTGTTCTGATTAAATGTCCCAAAAAGAAATTATGTTGATATATATAATATATATATATATATATATATATATATATATATATATATATATATATATATATATATATATATATATATATACATATAATTAACATACACACACATACACACACACACACACACACACACATATATATATATATATATATATATATATATATATATATATATATATATATATATATATATATATATATATATATATATATATATATATATATATATATATATATATATATATATATATAATAAAAAGGAGGACGCATAGTCTGGACAACATCTTTCAATTTATTGGTGCCGACGTTTCCGGACTCATCCCATTATCAAGGCTAAAATGGACATATAAAACATTATAAGCAAAACTCAGTAAAAATATATAGAATACAAAAAAGACAGTCAAAATTAAAATTGAAATTATAAACACAGTTACAAGTAAAATATGGAGATAAAAAAAATTAACTTAGAGAAAAGTATCTTGAAATTAAATATACAAAAATCAAAATTGTCTAAGGAGACCAACCTGTCTGGAACAGACTAGAGTACTGAGTGACTATCTGAAGGACAGTACTCAGGAAGAAAATTCTAAATTTGCCAGCTTGAGCGATGTGAAGGGGCACAGAGGATAATTGACTGTTTAGTTTAAGAACCTTTTCTTTAATCATTAACAATTCCAATACTAGTAGAGAGGAGTTATTTGGCGCTTGAGCTATGATTTCAAAATTTTTATATGCAATGTTGGTCTTGCATTTACTTGCATGTTCTCTGATGGTTGAGAATTCTTTGGTTTTGAGCGCACATCCAGTTCTATGACTCACTACCCGATGCGCATCTATGCGAACTTTCATCAATCTTTTTGTGGAATCCACATAATTTCCAAGATTACATCTCGGACAAGTAAACATATAGACCACTGAAGAACGCATTAGGTCGGGGAGAGAATACTTAATTCTAAACATAGATCCCACTTTCAGGGGATTCCTAAAAATAAGTTTAAAATCCAGACTCGGAAAATTGTTTAAAATTATTTTTTTTAATTTGTTTCCCATATTTTCCGATATTAAGAAAAGGCAAAGAGGCATAGAAAATCATTTTTGGTACTGTAGGAACTTGAGGTTTAGGTTGGTAATGCTTGGTCAGAAATTTGTTAACTAATCTATAAAATATCTTAGTTGGAAAACAGTTATCCTTGAAATGCTGCTTCAAAAAGACTATTTCATTATGAAAGGATGTCAAGTCAGACGAAAGGTAAAATGCCCTACAGATCAGGGTTGTTACGGCATTTAACTTAAAATTATAAAAGCAAAAGCTAAAAATATCGGTGCCTAAACCAGTGAACGTCTTTTTTTTCTAAAGGGCAGACACGTCTAGAAAGACGTGTCTGCCCTCTTGAGATGTTAATGTCAAGATATGGTAACTTGTTATTTTCTTCTTCCTCAATAGTGAACTTGATGTTTGGATGAACGTTATTGATGAAATCTAAAAATCCAGCAGCATGTTCCTTTTGCTTGAAAGTAGCTAACGTATCATCTACGTAACGTTTATAAAATATAGGTCTAAATAGCAAAGGACATTGGTCTAAAAACTGCTCCTCAAGATGACACATAAAAATATTGGCGAAGGTGGGCCCAAGATGGCTACCCATAGCCATACCATCAAGTTGTTTAAACAACTTGCCATCAAAAATGAAATGCGTGTCAATCACTGCAAGTTCAAGTAATATTTTAAAATCAGACTTATTAAAACCGTGATATAAGTCGTTTGGAAAAATAAAAAAGTTTATTTAAAATCATTCCAATGGTTCTTGCTAGGGCACGTTCGTAAATAGTGATTCAACATCATAGGTAACCATATAATTACACTTGTTTTGAGTGGTGATTTCAGGTATCAGAGAGGCAGAATTGGGCAGCGTATATTCATTTGAGGTAAGTGGTTGTAAAAGATGCACAAGAAATTTGGCAATATTGAAATTTGGTGAATTATAAGCAGCTAAAATAGGTCTGAGTGGAACATGTTCTTTATGAATGTTAGGTAAACCATACAATATACCATAAAAGTAACCAGAGGAAAATAGGTCTAAATATACCCTTTCAGTAATGGTACTATTAACCTTTAATCTTTTCAGTGTTCGGTTAATTTTGTCTTCCATTTTAAAAATCGGATTAAACTGAGAAAGACCTAAGTCAGAAAATTTAGTTGGGTCATTTAAAACTGTGTACATTTTGGCTATATAATCTGCTTTGTTGAGTAATACTGTGCCTTTACCTTTATCCGGTCTGGTTACAACGAGATTAGGATTCTTAGCCAAACTATTCAACAAATGGAAATTATCCCTCTTGAAGAAAGGGGCCCAGTTAGTTTTTATTGACGAAAAGGTTTTATGGGCGATCTGATGCAAGTTACGCTGAAAGTTGCTTATATCCGTGGGAAGGGGTAGTTGCCTCAACCTTGGAAAAAGAAGTTCAAACGGCAAAAAGAACTGGCTGTAGTTTGGACGGTAGTTAGGCATACAGGAGTCCTAACCTAATGACAGAAGAAACTCCTCCCTTTTAGACAATACATGATTAGAATAATTAAAAACCATTTTCTTAGGATTCATAAAATTTGGATTATTAACACCGAGATTATTTAACTTTCTGTCATGGGTTTGCGTTTGTTTGTCAGTAAAGGAAATTATATTTATATTTAACAACGTTTTCAAGTACATGGTATCCAAAAAAGAAACAGAGTTAAAAAGGGTGTTAAACAATTCAGTAATAGTAGTTTCATGCTTAGTAATTAGCCTCTCCTTATGTTTAATCTCGAGGTCAAGTAGAGCCTCCGTGGATTCCCTGTAGAAATCAGTGTTGTAAAGAGAAGAGCGATAAAGACAGAACTTTACAAAATTAGGAACAACATTGCTTAAGCGACAGTAGAGTAAAAAGTCCAAATCAAGTTGAGCCTTCCTTTCTTTCGAGTAGATTCCAAGCGTCGATAAGATGATAAAACGGGTCCACCATATTTCGAGCATTGCTCCTGGCGAGCTTCAAAGATAAAATAAAAAAAGAGGACGAATAGTCTGGACAACATCTTTCAATTTATTGGTGCCGACGTTTCAGGTCTCATCCCATTATCAAGGCTAAAATGGACATATAAAACATTATAAGCAAAACTCAGTAAAAATATATAAAATCCAAAAAAGACAGTCAAAATTAGAATTGAAATTATAAACACAGTTACAAGTAAAATATGGAGATAAAAAAAGTTAACTTAGAGAAAAGTATCTTAAAATTAAATATACAAAAATCAAAATTGTCTAAGGAGACCAACCTGTCTGGAACAGACTAGAGTACTGAGTGGCTATCTGAAGGACAGTACTCAGGGAAAAAATTCTAAATTTGCCAGCTTGAGCGATGTGGAGGGGGACAGAGGATAATTGACTGTTTAGTTTAGGAGCCTTTTCTTTAATCTTTAACGATTCCAATACTAGTAGAGAGAAGTTATTTGGCGCTTGAGCTATGATTTCAAAATTTTTATATACAATGTTGGTCTTGCATTACTTGCATGTTCTCTGATGGTTGAAAATTGTCTAAAAGGGAGGAGTTTCTTCTATCATTAGGTTTGGACTCCTGTATGCCTAACTACCGTTCAAACTACAGCCAGTTCTTTTTGCCGTTTGAACTTCTTTTTCAGAGGTTAAGGCAACTACCCCTTCCCACGGATATAAGCAACTTTCAGCGTAACTTGCATCAGATCGCCCATAAAACCTTTTCGTCAATAAAAACTAACTGGGCCCCTTTCTTCAAGAGGGATGATTTCCATTTGTTGAATAGTTTGGCTAAGAATCCTAATTTCGTTGTAACCAGACCGGATAAAGGTAAAGGCACAGTATTACTCAACAAAGCAGATTATATAGCCAAAATGTACACAGTTTTAAATGACCCAACTAAATTTTCTGACTTAGGTCTTTCTCAGTTTAATCCGATTTTTAAAATGGGAGACAAAATTAACCGAACACTGAAAAGACTAAAGGATAATAGTAGCATTACTGAACAGGTATATTTAGACCTATTTTCCTCTGGTTCCTCTTATGGTATATTGTATGGTTTACCTAAGATTCATAAGGAACATGTTCCACTCAGACCTATTTTAGCTGCTTATAATTCACCAAATTTCAATATTGCCAAATTTCTTGTGCATCTTTTGCAACCACTTACCTCAAATGAATATACGCTGCCCAATTCTTCCTCTCTGATACCTGAAAGCACCACTCAAAACAAGTGTAATTATATGGTTAGCTATGATGTTGAATCACTATCTACGAATGTGCCCTTGCAAGAAACCATTGAAATGATTTTAAATAAACTTTTTTATTTTTCCAAACGACTTATATCACGGTTTTAATAAGTCTGATTTTAAAAAATTACTTGAACTTGCAGTGATTGACACGCATTTTATTTTTGATGGCAAGTTGTTTAGACAACTTGATGGTATGGCTATGGGTAGCCCTCTTGGGCCCACCTTCGCCAATATTTTTATGTGTCATCTTGAGGAGCAATTTTTAGACCAATATCCTTTGCTATTTAGACCTATATTTTATAAACGTTACGTAGATGATACGTTAGCTACTTTCAAGCAAAAGGAACATGCTGCTGGATTTTTAGATTTCATCAATAACGTTCATCCAAACATAAAGTTCACTATTGAGGAAGAAGAAAATAACAAGTTACCATGTCTTGACATTAACATCTCAAAAGGGCAGACACGTCTAGAAACAAGCGTATTTAGAAAAAAAGACGTTCACTGGTTAAGGCACCAGTTTTTTTAGCTTTTGCTTTTGTAATTTTAAGTTATATGCCGTAACAACCCTGATATGCAGGACACTTTACCTTTCGTCTGACTGTACATCCTTTCATAATGATATAGTCTTTTTGAAGCAGCATTTCAAGGATAACTGTTTTCCAACTAAAATATTTTATAGATTAGTTAACAATTTCTGACCAAACATTACCAACCTAAACTTCAAGTTCCTAGAGTACCAAAAATGATTTTCTATGCTTGTAAACTCAGGGAAGTTTCACGCAGGAAAATTTCACTCAGGGAAATTTCACTCAGGGAAATCTCACTTTTCCCTGTGCAACTTTGAATGACTGTTCGTGGTAAATCCAAAATTTGTAATTAAATTTCGGTCACTAATAGAGGCGTACACGTTATAAAATAATAAGAAAATTAAAATGAGGAAGTTTCCGTCAGAAACAATAATTTTGGGGACACCTTTTCTATGTTAGTAACAAAAGAAAACAAAAGAACCAGCGGTCCATCTCCCGCCACCCCTCTGTCAAGCGCTTGGGAAGGGGCAGGTGGGTCTTTCAAACAGTGTTAGGCGTCAGGAGCAGACGTGTTTGAGAGAATCCACATCGACGACTTTAAGTTGGAATTATAATAAGGTAAGCATCACAGTGTTCTGAGATTAAGAGACGAAAAAGGGCTGTCAGGGTTCCTGTTTAAATAACAATAGCTATTAGGGTTGCTAATATGATGAAATATAGACACATGAAATAAAGAGGGGTGTGCTTGTGTTAACGGTGGCGTACCCTCGGCAAGGACTTGCCCGCGGCCCATGAGGGGATAGAGCTGGACAGTCTTTGCAGTGGACACAAACAAAATTGAAAGTAAGAGATGTTATCAAGAGTTCTTTACAATTTAAGGAGGGAAAATAGAGCTCGTAAGGGATTAAGCTAGATAAAATATGCCACAGACCGAATAACTATTTAGTGAAATTCTCTCATGACTTTATGATGTCTATTAATGCTTAGTGCTTATTTCTTAAAGAGTCGGTATAGCAGAACCAAGGGATTCACCCACCTAGTATTACGAATTTTGTAATCAAGTTATTATACCAGAGGTCTTTATTGGAAATATTAATACAAATGTGTAACATGCAAGAAATAGAATACAAAGGAATCACAATTACTGAAATTATAGCAATAGCAGTTTCCAATAATGTTGTTTGAAATGTGTAGAGAATAGGGTTTTTCTTTAAATATGTTTTTTTTTTTTATTAATTGAAGAATTGTCACCATATGAATTTCTCATTGTATGTAATTTTTCCAGTGACCTTCGACTAAATAAATAATTCAAAATGTCGACGAGTACTAAATAACCCACAAAGAAGAGCCGCCCAGCGAAAGTCAAATTTTGTTTCGTTTTGTGGTACAGCGTGGGTGGAAGTCTGAAGGAGCACGTGGTCCCTCTGGAAAGCTGAAGAAAATAACAAGTCGTCTGCCGACATCATGCAACAAGCTAAGTGGAAGGAAGAATAAAATATAAATAGGCGCAATTAGGTATTATCTGCTTATGTTTAAGATTGGTTTCTGTCTACACGAGTGAAAGATTTCATTCACAGGACCCAGATTTATGAGGGTATTAAATTTTCGCAAGTTGCAATGCGTGATTATCTTATAAATATAAGATATAGACGAAGTTCTTCGAGGAAATTGTCCTGTAGTGTAATATTTTTTGAAGTGACAATTATTTTTTTTCTTTTTTATTACAGAGGAGTTGATGTTTGATTAAGAATAGCATGGAAATTTTGCATTTGAACTTGAGTAGTTTATTTATAAGGCAAATATCTCGAAGGTGAGCAGGAACAAATGTGTGTAGTGCATTAAGACTTGGAGAAAGTCAGAATGTTGTGTTCTCAGGTCATTATTCATGTATTTTGAGTTGATTTAGTAATATCTGATCGTCGAGGGAAACCTTGTGGAATTTTTATAATGTGGTCCCTTGATTCTGTATTGGTTTGGGTATAATCATCTATAGGTCCTCATAACTGGTTTAGGTTAATGGTATCACAGGTTTGCTTTAATACATAAGTTTATTCTGTGTGTGGCATGAAAATATTTCTTGGAAGGTCCAATTTAGAACCCATTCAAATGAGAACTTAGCACATAACGTTACGGTTACCCAATTTAACTTTACTAATTTGTGGATTATCTATATGAAGAAACCATTTCCAACGTCGGTTACGGGCGCTGTAATCATAAGCCAATGGTCACTAGAGTTCTCAGTTTGACAGATGTTAGTTTGCTGCTTGCTGCATGGTATTAGAACTTAGGTATAAGAAGGAGGGATTTAGCTATTTCAGGTAGGAGTTCTTTCAGGTAAAGGCTGGGATATGTCAAATAGAAGTTATTTCAGGTAGGAGTTCTTTCAGGTAAAGGTTGGGATATGTCAAATAGAAGCTATTTCAGGTAAAGGCTGGGATATGTCAAATAGAAGTTATTTCAGGTAGGAGTTCTTTCAGGTAAAGAATGGGAGATGTCAAATAGAAGTTATTTCAGTTAAAGGCTGGGTTATGTCAAATAGAAGTTATTCCAGGTAGGAGATCTTTCAGGTAAAGGCTAGGACATGTCAAATAGGAGTTCTTTCAGGTAGGAGGCTGGGCCACGAGACATTGATACATTTAGGGATTGCTCTCTAGGCTTAGAGGATTTAGGCAGTCGCAACATAGGTACTGTTAGTGGTCTTCATTGAGTAGAGCAGGTTTTCAGCCATTCATCGGTTAGGTCAGCCACGATTCAACTAGGGAATTTTGTCAGCTCATAGGGAGTGCTGGAACGGGGCCTAGGAAAATGGAGACCCTAAAGGTTGCGCAATTGAGAGAGGAATTGGAAGTTAGAGGCCTCCCAAAAGGAGGGAACAAGTCTGAATTGTGTCAGCATCTAAGTGAGGCCCTAGAGAAGGATGGCGTAGAGGTACAGGAGTTTTTGCAGGGACTTGGGGTTAGGCAGGATAGTGGGGATAATCAGGGCCATAAGGTAGGCGAGTGCACTGAAGAGCCCAGGGAAGAGGAAGGACACTTAAATTTGGGGGATAGCGCATCAGTCATTGGTATGCAATCTGTTGCTTCCGGGAGATCTCAGCAGTCGAGCACAAGTTCTACTGGGAGCAGACGTGTATTATTAGCTGCTTCTAGAGCCAGGTTGGCAGCACAATTACGGGTGATGAAGGAGATAAACGTCATAGAGCGAGAGGAAGCAGCACTAAAATCTAAGAGGGAGATGGAGATAAAGGCCATAGAGTGAGAGGAAGCAGCGCTAAAATCTAAGAGGGAGATGCTCGGTTTAGAGGCAGAGTTAGCTGGAGTGGAGGCAGAGGAGAAGGCCTTAAGAGAACTGAAGGAGAAGGAAAAAGAAATAACTCACATCCATAGGATAAGGGAACACACAAACCCTGATGTAAGCGGGAGTGAGAGACCCATGCATTTGAATACGGAAGCGCCCGAGATTGGGTTAGGTGGATGCTGTTGCTCGGGCGGGAATGACCAAAGGGACTTGAGCAATAAGGAAGTCATGCAGGTGCTAATCTCTTGCTGCCTTAAAAGCTTGATGCCCAAGCAGGATATAGCTAAGTTTGATGGGGATCGTACAAAGTATTTTAAGTTCATTCGCTCATTTCATGAAGTCTTTAGTAGCCAGTTGACGAATGATAAGGAAACGCTGAGGTATCTGGATTTATACACGACAGGCATTCCAAATGATATTGTGGTATCTTGCATCCACTTAGAAGCTTCGGAGGGCTATAAGCAGGCAAGAAAGTTGCTGGAGGAGCGGTATGGTAACCTTGAACAGATAGCCACCGCGTTTCTGGAAAAGATCATTAAATGGAAAGATATAAGGGAAAACAACGCGGAAGAGTATGACAAGTACACGGTAGTACTCAAAACTTGCAGGAATGCAGTTTCGTGCGTCCCTTATGGCATTGCCGAATTACAAAATCCAAAAACAATGAGGTTGATCATTAGCAAGTTCTCCTTTAGGGTGCAGACTCGATGGTGTAGAGTTGCTGATAAGATTACTGAGAAAAAAAGAGGACTGTGTCGTTTGATGATTTGGTAAGTTTTATTGAAGGAGAGGCTAGGGTCTTGAACCTATTTCAGAGGGGCCGAAGGGAAGACACCCCTCAGGTAGGAGAAGGAAAAGCACCAATAAAGGCTGAGTGTTCAACTAAGGCTAGGAAAGTTTCATGTAACAGAACTGCCCCGCTTTCATGTTGGTACTGTACAGGACCCCATATAGTGGAGGAATGCCACCAAATATCTCAAATGGGACCTGAGGAAAAACTGGGAGCCATAAGGGAGTTGGGGCTCTGTTTTGGCTGTCTGAGAAGTGGTCATAGGTCTCAGTATTGCAGAAACAGGAAAAGTTGTAACATATGCAAAGGAAATCACCCAACTCTGTTGCATCGACACCAGGAAGTAGAAGTGGTCCAAGGAGTAGAAGTGGTCCAAGGAGTAGAAGTGGTCCAAGGAGTAGAAGTGGTCCAAGAAGTAGAAGTGGTAGGATCTGAGTGCTCAAATAGAGCCTTAGTGGCTCAGGAGGAAGGAACACATGACAAAATTGCTATGTTCAGGGCAGTTAGAGGAGGTAGCATTGGTACAGGGATGTCAGTTGTGCCGATAAGGATTAGGTCAAGGAAAGGAAGAGAGGTTTTCACGAAGGTTTTCTTGGACAATGGGAGTTCCACATGCTTTGTCTCGGAAGCTTTAATGCAGACCCTAGGCAGCACTGAGAGGCAGGACGTTAAGGTGAATGTTGAAACTATCAACGGAGTAGGGGAAATTGCATGCAGCCTAGTCTCGGGATTATCAGTATTGGACTATGAGGGCAAGACTTGCATTACACTCCCCTCGGTGTTGAGTGCCCCTCGCATACCAATTGATGAGTGTGATGTGGTCAGGTCCGGAGATCTGGAACGCTGGCCACACTTGCGAGAGATTTACATCCTAGAGGTAGAAGCTGAGGTAGGTTTATTAATTGGGAACAATGTGCCTCACCTGCTTGAGCCAAGGGAAGTTATTAATTCGACATGCCTCCATGAACCCCATGCCATACGAACATTATTGGGCTGGGTGGTATGTGGAGCAAAGGACAAAAGGTGTCAAGAGCATGTTAATAGGGTCCAACTGACAAGCAAGCGCCTTGAGTTAGACCGCATGCTGGTTGAGAGTTATAATCGCGAGTATGACGATGTTGCATCTAACAGAAGGGAAATGTCTGCAGAGGACAAGAAATGGCTAGAGATAATAGAGAAAGGGGTTAGAACTGTAGGAGGAAGTTACGAGGTGCCATTGCCTCTGCGTGGCAATCATGGGCCATTGCCAGAAACAAGGGACATCGCATTGCGCCGTATGCACAGCCTTCGTAAGAAGCTAGTGAAGGATGGTAACTACGCTAAGCAGTATAGTGCCTTCATGAGAGAGATGCAACAGAAAGGCTATGCTGAGCGAGTGACTGCAGCCAGCCCGGGAAATGTGTGGTACATTACTCATTTTCGTGTGCAACATCCAGACAAGTCAGACAAGGTCCGTGTTGTATTTGACTGTGCAAGCAAGGTGGAGGGTACATCATTGAATGACCTACTATTGCAGGGACCTGATATGATGAACACTCTGTTGGGCGTGTTGGTAATGTTTAGGGGAGGCCTATTTGGCTATACAGGAGATATAAATACTATGTTCTATCAGGTACGGGTAGCAGAGCATCAGCGGGATTACCTCAGGTTCTTTTGGTGGGAAAATAGTCTTGACGAGGAACCCAAAGAGTGGAGAATGGCAGTCCACCTGTTCGGGGCCTGCTCTTCTCCGAGCATTACAAACTTTGTGCTGAAACAGACGGTAAGCGACTTTGGGAATGAATTTTCAGAGGAAGCACGGTTCACAGTTGCCCACAATTTTTATGTAGATGACTGCTTGAGAGCCGAGGATCGCAAAGATGCACTGTTAGTCAATTTGTTAGAGATTAAGAAGCTCTGCAAGAAAAGGGGATTTACATTGACAAAGTTCAGCAGCCCTTGTGTGGAGGTTATGTCATCGATCCCGAGGGAGTGGTACAGTAGGAGCACCTCAGAGCTTATAGAGGGATCAGAGTCACATAAGACAAAGGCTTTGGGAATACAATGGGACTTGGCCACTGATGAATTGGGTGTCCGAGCAGAGCTAATATCAGTTCCAAGGACTAAGCGGGACCTGTTGTCAGCCATAGCCTCGATTTACGATCCACTCGGAATATTGGTGCCAGTTTTAATCAAGGGTAGGGTCATCATGCAGGACCTCTGCCGATTAAAGATAGCCTGGGACATGGGGTTGGACCCTGACACTACGGACCGTATCAAGGCGTGGGCAAAGAGGCTGAGTCAGACCAGCGGGACCAGTGTGCCCAGAAGCCTGAAGGTTATTCCATGGGAATCAGCCACCCTAGTACAGTTGCATTTGTTCTCAGATGCAAGCGTCATGGCTTTGGGAGTAGTGGCATACTTGCGGGTCTCGGATCCGTGGGGAAACGTATCTTGCAGATTCGTCATGGGAAAGGCAAGGGTAGCACCATTGAAGCATGTTTCAGTGCCCCGCCTAGAACTTAGTGCAGCGGTACTGGCCGTAAGACTAGGAAGCACTATTCTGACCATGATAGATTTCAGGGTAGATGGGGTCTATTATTGGACCGACTCAACAACCGTCTTGCGATATATTAGGAATGATCAGGCCAGATACCAGACATTTTTGGCAAACCGTGTCTCTATGATAAGGGAGGGCAGTGATCAGAAAGAGTGGAGGTACGTTAACTCTGAGTGGAACCCAGCAGACGATGCAACACGTTCCAAGCAGTCTGAAAGGTGGAGAAAAGGGCCGGAGTTTCTGTTGAAGGAGGAGTGTTTCTGGCTAACTGAGCCAGCTCAAATGTCAGATGGTGTGGAAGGATTAGAAGTTAAGCGTGAAATAAGACCAACAGGAACTAGAGACCACCAAATAATTAGTTTCAGGATTGGGATGGACATCAGGCAAACAGGTATGTATAAAATCATCCACCACTATTCTAGGTGGATCAAGCTCCTTAGAGCTTTGGGTTGGTTGTTGCTATTTGCTAGGTACATTATTTATAGACACAGGCAGCTGCTCAGCGAGCTAGATGTGCATCTCTCCACCGAAATTATTAGCTTGGCGTAGACGGTGGTAGTGCAGGTAACACAGCGTGTTGATTACGAGTTAGAGATAGGGACCCTTGAGAAGGGAGGAACTATTAGGGCCTCTAGGTCCCTAAGAAGGTTGAAACCAATCCTGAGAAATGGGCTTCTGTGCGTTGGAGGTAGGTTATCTTCGGCAAATATCTCTCCAAGTGAAAGGCATCCAATTATTTTGCCGTATAAGGGACACTTGACAGACATGGTGATCCAGTATTATCATGAGCGTTCTAACCATATGGGTGTAATGCATGTTTTGAGCCTGGTGAGGGAGAAATTTTGGGTAATTAAGGGCCATGCAGCAGTGCGACGCGTGCTGAGTAGATGTGTCAGGTGTCGCAGGGCACACGGAAAAGCCATCGAGCAGCTAATGGCCGATCTACCACCCGATCGTGTGGAGTCGGGGAAACTCCCATTTTATCGCACCGGGGTGGACCTTTTTTGGGCCATTCTTCGTGAAACAGGGCAGAGCACAGATGAAGCATTGGGGAGTTATATTCACTTGTTTGAACATGAGGGCCATACACTTGGAGGTGGCCTCGAATCTCACACCAGATTCATTTATTAGTGCCTTCAGGACGTTTTTGGCTCATCGTGGTCAGGTCAAGACAGTTAGATGCAACTGCGGCACTAATATTGTGGGATCGCGGAAAGTTCTCGACTCCAGTTATGAGTTCTTGGCAGGAAACAAGGTGCGCAATGAGTTGCTCGGGTGTGGGGTGGAATTTATTCTCAATCTTACCGGCACCTCACATTTTGGAGGAGCATTGGAGCGGTTGATAGGTACCATGAGGAGGGTCTTAGATATAGTCTTGGGGACACAGCAATTGGATTATGAAGGGCTATGCACACTCTTTTGTGAAGTGAAGGCAACGGTTAACAGTAGACCCCTTACTGTCGTCACCTCAGACAGTAGAGACCAGGTTCCACTCACACCGAACAAGCTTTTAAACATGGGAGATTTGCCTGTACGCTGCGATGTTGCAATAGGTGGCCACTCTAAGCAAAGATGGAAGCAGGTGCAGCATATGGCCGAGCAGTTCTGGGTCCGTTGGAAACGTGAGTATCTGTTGGGGTTAGAGAAGCGCCAGAAATGGCTCAAAGAGCGACGAAACGTCAGGGTGGGAGACGTAGTCCTTATGGTCAAGGAGAATGAAGCACGCTGCCATTGGCCATTGGCTAGAGTAGTGCAGACCAAAGTAGGGAAAGACGGTTTGGTGAGGACGGTGACTGTCAGGAGAGAGGGCAAGGAATACGACAGACCGCTGTCTAAACTTGTTTTGATTTTAGAGGAGGAGACAGATCTAATGGGCGTTACAGAGTGATAAGGTGTTGAACCCCCTTGTGCTCAAAAGGTTTCAAAGGGGCAGGTGTAAACGCAGGGAAGTTTCACGCAGGGAAATTTCACTCAGGGAAATTTCACTCAGGGAAATCTCACTTTTCCCTGCCCAACTTTGAATAACTGTTCGTGGTAAATCCAAAATTTGTAATTAAATTTCGGTCACTAATAGAGGCGTACACGTTATAAAATAATAAGAAAATTAAAATGAGGAAGTTTCCGTCTGAAACAATAATTATGGGGACACCTTTTACATGTTAGTAACAAAAAAATATAAAAGAACCAGCGGTCCATCTCCCGCCACCCCTTTGTCAAGCGCTTAGGAAAGCGACAGGTGGGTCTTTCAAACAGTGTTAGGCGTCAGGAGCAGACGTGTTTGAGAGAATCCACATCGACGACTTTAAGTTGGAATTATAATAAGGTAAGCATCACAGTGTTCTGAGATTTAAAGACGAAAAAGGGTTGTCAGGGTTGCTGTTTAAATAACAATAGCTATTAGGGTTGCTAATATGATGGAATATAGACACATGAAATAAAGTGAGGGGTGTGCTTGTGTTAACGGTGGCATACCCTCGGCAGGGACTTGCCCGCTGCCCATGAGGGGATAGAGCTGGACGGTCTTTGCAGTGGACACAAACAAAATTGTAAGTAAGAGATGTTATCAAGAGGTCTTTACAATTTAAGGAGGGAAAATAGAGCTCGTAAGGGATTAAGCTTGATAAAATATGCCACAGACAGAATAACTATTTATGAAATTCTCTCATGACTTTATGATGTCTATTAATGCTTAGAGCTTATTTCTTAAAGAGTCGATATAGCAGAACCAAGGGATTCACCCACCTAGTATTACGAATTTTGTAATCAAGTTATTATACCAGAGGTCTTTATTGGAAATATTAATACAAATGTGTAACATGCAAGAAATAGAATACAAAGGAATCACAATTACTGAAATTATAGCAATAGCAGTTTCCAATAATGTTGTTTGAAATGTGTAGAGAATAGGGTTTTTCTTTAAATATTTTTTTTTTTATTAATTGAAGAATTGTCACCATATGAATTTCTCATTGTATGTAATTTTTCCAGTGACCTTCGACTAAATAAATAATTCAAAATGTCGACGAGTACTAAATAACCCACAAAGAAGAGCCGCCCAGCGATAATGCCTCTTTGCCTTTCATTAATAACGGAAAATATGGGAAACAGATTAAAAAAGTAATTTTAAACAATTTTCCAAGTCTGGATTTTAAACTTATTTTTAGGAATCCCTTGAAAGTGGGATCAATGTTTAGAATTAAGGATTCTCTCCCCGACCTAATGCGTTCTTCAGTGGTCTATATGCTTACTTGTCCGAGATGTAACCTCGGAAAATATGTGAGTTCCACAAAAAGATTGCTGAAAGTTCGCATAGATGCGCATCGGGGAGTGAGTCATAGAACTGGATGTGCGCTCAAAACCAAAGAATTCACAACCATCACAGAACATACAAGTAAATGCAAGACCAACTTTGCATATAAAAATTTTGAAATCATAGCTCAAGCGCCAAATGACTCCTCTCTACTAGTATTGGAATCGTTAATGATTAAAGAACAGGCTCCTAAACTGAACAGTCAATTATCCTCTGTCCCCCTCCACAATGCTTAAGCTGGCAAATTTAGAATTTTCTTCCTGAGTACTGTCTTTCAGATAGTTACTCAGTACTCTAGTCTGTTCCAGACATGTTTGTCTCCTTAGACAATTTTGATTTTTGTATATTTAACTTTAAGATACTTTTCTCTAAGTTAATTTTTTCTATCTCCATATTTTACTTTTAACTGTGTTTATAATTTCAATTTTAATTTTGACTGTCTTTTTTTTATCTTATATATATTTACTGAGTTTTGCTTATAATTTTTTATATGTCCAATTTAGCCTTGATAATGGGATGAGTCCTGAAACGTCGGCACCAATGAATTGAAAGATGTTGTCCAGACTATTCGTCCTCTTTTTTATTTTATCTAATGAAGATAGCCAGGAGCAACGACCTACCTCAATATATATATATATATATATATATATATATATATATATATATATATATATATATATATATATATATATATATATATATATATATATATATATATATATATATATTTGCATATATAAATAATATACACACACACACACACACACACACACATATATATATATATATATATATATATATATATATATATATATATATATATATATATATATATATATATATATATATATATATATATATATATATTATAAATTATCGTAATTTATTCAGTTTTGATGACCTTTTTAACGTAAGTTTTTTTTTTTGTTTAATCCAGTTTCCTTTGAGTTTCTCCCTGAACGCTGGATATGGGTCTTTTGCCTCTCATTAACGGTTGTTAATAATTTATATTGGTACTCCGCCCATGAAGTTTGTTTCTTTTTTTTTCATGCTTGTGATGGTGGTTTGGCTTCATCGTCCGTGCCACGTCATATTTTGCCCCTTTCCCGGAGTTTTCGAGGGGGCCTTGTGATATTTGTACGGCAGTTCGGTATTCGGCTCCACTAGAGAAGGACCAGTGTGCTATATTTTTGGCAGTTTACGGCAGTGTACTTTTGGATGGAGGAGTCTTCCTTGAGCACTCCCGCATGTTGTTGCATCACTAAAGAGTGACCCTGTGTGCTCGTGCCCTTTGTCCGAAGCTGGATTGTTTGGGATCCGTTGATGGAGGATTGGACTTTGTGCCTCACCGAGGATTTCTACAGATCTTTTGTTGAAGTAGAGCATAGCATTTGCTCCTGTGGATGGCCCATAGTGCGAGCGTAATATACGCCCTATAGTCACCTGCCTCTGCCTGAACACTGTGCCCTTGGAGTCGTGAGGAGGCCCTTAAGTGGCGCAGAAGAGTAAGCCCACTTTATTGTTATTAACATTTTTATATTTTCTTCATGTGGTGGTACAGCAACCCCTTATTTAGTTAGTGTCAGTGTTTACACTTAACTAGAGACGTCCTTAGATGATTTTTCGTGCGTCAATTAATGGATTCTACTTGAGTTATGAGTTTTATATTGTTAAAGGAGTATGTCTTTAGTACAATGTACTTTGTTTGTAAAAATTTAGGTTAAGTTATAGGTTAAGGTTTCCCCCCCTTTTGAGTCTCCGCCTATCGTATGTTAGGGGAGAGAGTGTTTTTCTTTCTTCCACTGAATGCTTTCTCTCATTCCTTAGCATGTTAGTTAGGTAGGCAATTGAAGGAGTGACTGCTTTGGCATTGTGTGTGCTT
>NC_090733.1:9409283-9416947 GCF_036898095.1 Palaemon carinicauda | reverse complement strand
AGCTTAACAACTCGGTGTTTTTTCCTGTTTTTCTCGCAAATCTTGGATTTATTCGGCTTTTCATGGCTTCTTCGTCTTCGTTGGCCTCTGATAAGTTGAGTATAGTGTCTGTTATGTATAAATGTAGGCTCTTGGTAAAATTTTGAGTGATTAATAGGATTAATCTTTGATACAAGAGCCGTAGCCTACCAGAGGTGTCCTGGACACTGTCGCTCGCTAGTTATAAATTAGTTAGTCAGAGCGACATTCCTGGTTGTTTTGCTTTAATAAATTTTAGCTATTTAGCTTTACATAGGATTTCCTTTCGTGCTTAGTATTATTTGGCGAAGTATTCGCCATTCTGGCCTACGCTAGGCCATGTAGCCTAGTCGTTTGGTCCTAGTACTTCATGCATGATTTTGGTTTTTCCGAGTGTAATTAAAATTTTATTGAAGCTTTAGGCTATATTTTATACATTTAGACTGTGTGGAATATTTCCAAGATTGTATACGTGTGAGTTTCGGTGAATTAGGTAATCGATTCTCTTGGTGGCTAGGCTAATTGCTTATGGAGCCTTAGTATACTTTATCATACTCCCCGGTTGCTTTCTTTTCTTCGGAGAAGGTATGCAATCCCTTTCCCTCTGTTTAAGCCTTGGGCTTATCACTAAGTGGTTTTTTCCGAATTTATTTTCGATAAAACTATACTAGGGTGTTACTGTACCTTCCTGTTCCTGTAGTTATGGTTCAAGAGGGACAGAACAACAGAGTTTTTAGTCTGAGTCTGTGTTGTCTGGCTTGGGGCAGAGTCCCCCTCGTTGACCTAACACATACAAAGGGAGCTTAGCTCCCTTAGGTCACTACCGAAGGTTTCTGTATTTATGATTCCTTCTTTTGTGATCGACCAGACTAAGTCCTGTTGCTGTTCTCGGGGGAGGATAAGTTCTTCCCTTGGGAGTAGCAACGCCTTCCTTGCTTTGGTGCTCTGGAAGCTGGCAAGTATTGCTGGCCTTTCCCCTTAGATCTCCCTTAGGCTAAGATAAGTTTCTTGGCTGCGGGTGATCTGTCACTAAAGCAAGATTGGCAGGACCCTCTTGTCCCTTCCCCCTCTATCTCCGTAATGGCCTAGCCATTACTGTACTGTACCTTGCCGGCCGGCAGAGCTGGCCGGCAGGGGTCTTACTGTACTGTACGTCGTTCTACTTCTGGACCTAGTATAGGTTGGGATGTGGAATTGACTCAGCCCATTGCCGGCCGGCAGAGCTGCTGGCCGGCAAGGGTCTTATGTTTTCGAGTGCTGCCCGGACCTCTCTTGGTCCCTCATCCATGCCTGCCGGCAGAGCCGGACGGCATTGGTCAAGGAAGCCTGAATTAGTTTCTCCCCTTCCTTATATGCACTCTTTCGGTTGCCGGGCTTGGAGGTTGTGTACACTCTTATCCCGGCATCCATTCTATTTTCTTCTAGTGCTGTACCTGTCCCGGCTGCCGGCCTATGAGGCCGGCAGCCGGGCAGGTGTAGTTCTCTGGTTCTTTTGCTGCCGGCTGGCATCGGTCTTGTACCTTTGCCGGACGGCTTATGTCAGCCCTTGTCTGCCGGTCACCAAGAGTGTGGCCGGCAGCTGGGTACTACCTAGTGTAGTTGCTGGCTGGCAGCCATTGCCGGCCAACACTGGCTGTTACCGGCCGGCAGTAGCTGCCGACCGGCACAGGCATTTGAACCAGAGTGCTGCCGCCCTATAGCTGTTAAGTAGTATACTTTAAAGCTAGTTGTGGTGTGTGCCGGCCGGCAAAGGCAGGCCGGCACACATCCCCCCTTATACTGTACTAGTATTCCTCTGTATAGCATATACAGTAAAAAGAAAACTATAGTAAAGGTTTTGGTACAGCACTGTATCTTCTAACACTATTGTGTTTTCTTGCACAGCCCTTTGCTGTTGCCCTCAAATAGGAAGCTGAGTTCTTCCCTGTCTATTATCCAGGATTTTAAAATCATTGCTTAGGTGTGAGCTCCACCTGTTTCCTCTGAAAACCTTGCATTGGTTACTCTAGAAGAGATAAACCATTTTGATTTTATTATCTGGAAGGCTGCAATAATGGGTTGTGAGGGAAACACAAGTGTGTGTCTTTCCTTTATGAATTGTTATGCTATAATATGCATATCCAGTGATACATAGTTCACTTGATACTCATGGAAATTTCTTCTCTTTACAGGAGGACCCTCCGAAGTGCGGAAATGTTTTCTGCAATGTCCGCAGCAAGAACCTCTGCGGACATGAGTGTTGTAGGAGACACGCAGCATGCGCTGTCTCCAAGGATGATCTCCAGTATTGGGACCCTCAGGTATGTACTGTATGCACTAACCTGATTACTGAGGCTTTTGATTCCCCTAGAACGGCGGAATCAAGGGATATAGCAAGGGAAAAGCTTCGTACTTGGGTAAGGGGCTTCAAGAAGAACACCTCTGGCCCTTATCTTCCAAGTGAGAAGATGAGGGCGTATCTTTTTCCCCAGGCATCAGCTGATGCAGTGATTCCCCAGCCTCAAGAGGAGATCCCTGAAGATCAAGTCCAGGTGGACGTGGAAGTCGCAGTTGCGATGCAAGACATCCAGTTGGATGACAGGATGTCTGACCTGGACGAACGTTTGGAAGAAGACCTCCTGGCAGAAGGTCAGGATGAAGTTCAAACCCCGGATGTCGTAGAGGATGTGGTCGACGAGGTGTCGGCTACTCCGGTTCAGATGCCGGAGCCTATCCCCTCAACATCGGCTGGTCTCCCAGTAGAACTGGGACAGGCCCTCTCTTCGATTGTTGGAATGATCCAACAAATGCAGAAGGAGAATCAGGAGAAGGCGGCTGCAATGGAACTGCGTATGCAGTCCCTAGCAGAATCACATGGGCCCCGGAAAAGGCTCAATGTGAAAGACCTTCCCCATATGCTCAGATGCTAACCCATGGAGGTATGCTGAGCACATGCCGATGACGACTGGAAAGATCGTCATCTCGGATAAGCTGGGTTCAGTTCCCCTAGAGGAGGTAGAATTCTGGCCCAGCAAGGCATCATATCCGGACTGCTATGTCCGGCTGAGAAAAGAACCAGCTTCAAGGGAGGAGACAGAGCCGAAGGAGGTCATTATTATTGACCACGCTAAGGCTCAAGCCCTACTTTCATCCTCGATGAAAGAGAGGGGCTTCTCTAACTCGAAGGTAGCTGCATTGAGCAAGAAGCTCCCTTCTTTTGTGTCCTCTCCTGATAGAGCCTTCCCCTTTTTACAGAAAGGGTTTGCGGCTGTCCTAAAGGCAGTCGAGGCCGGCAAGCCTTGCCCCTCCCTGGAGGAGTGTAATCCCTTGTTGCTGGCCCTGCCTATGGACCACAAAGACTGGAAGGATGTCCATCTGACATTCTCAGTGGGAAAGTTGGAGGCTGATATTGCCGGATGGCAATTCGGCGAGGACCTCCCCAAGCTGTCCGAATCTCTTTTACGAAGATAGTTCGAGACAAAAGAAAGACTGGCTGCCTCAATGTCTCATCAGACTACTCTTGAGACGATGGCAAGTGACCCCAAGGTCCATGAAATGTTCATGGTAGTGGCTAAGTCTCACCTAGCCACAGTGACGAAGGACCTTTATGGCTTTGTCAAGGCAAGGAGAGCTTGCAGGGAGTTCGTGTTCACCGGGGCTTCGGTGAGACACGAGCCAAGGAAGTTAATCTCCTCCAACATTTGGGGGAAAAGACCTTTTCCCTACCGATGTGGTCAAAGAGGTTGTTAATAAGGCCGCCGTGGAGAATAGAAACCTTCTCCAGAAGTGGGGCCTGGCTATCAAAAGAAAATCTTCCCCGGATGAGGGTCCTCAACCAAAGAGGAAGAATATGAGGACTAGGCTACCGTCTCGGCCAGCCAAGCCTTATAGACAGCAACAGCAACTACAATTGCCATTGCCTCCAGTGCCCCAGATGGTGGCACAAACCCCGACTACTTTTCAGTGGGTACCCCAGGCTGTGCCAGGTCAGTCAACCACATTCACCCCAACGTTCGAAGGACAGTCTTCTTCCTTTCGTGCAAAACCTAGAGGAGCAGCCAGAGGCTCGTCTAGGCGCCCCTCAAGGGGAAGGGGATTCAGAGGTGGTCGTGGTCAGGGAGGCAAGACCTCAGGACGGCAGTCCAAGTGAAACGATAACGGTAGGAGGGAGACTGATGAAATTTTGGGATCGCTGGACCTTCGATCCCTGGGCCCAAAGCCTACTCAAGAATGGACTGGGCTGGAGCTGGTACAGCACTCCACCCCCGTGCCTTCGGTTTTTCCAACACTCCACCCCCGTTTTGGAGGAGTACGTTCAAGAACTGTTGGAGAAAAAGGTGATCCGAAAGGTGAAGTCCATCAAATTCTAAGGGAGGCTGTTTTGTGTTCCCAAGAAAGACTCGGAAAAGCTCAGAGTCATTCTGTACTTGTCGCCACTCAACAAGTTCATAGTGAATTGCAAATTCAAGATGCTAACACTGCAACACATAAGGACCTTACTGCCCAAGAGGGCATACTCAGTCTCTATAGACTTGTCAGACGCCTATTGGCACATTCCAATCAGCCGTCGACTCTCCCCCTACCTAGGGTTCAGGCTACAACGGAGACTGTACGCCTTCAGAGCCATGCCATTCGGGCTAAACATAGCCCCAAGGATTTTCACGAAGCTTGCGAGCGCAGCTCTCAAACAATTACGCCTAAAGGGAATTCAGGTAGTAGCCTACCTGGACGACTGGCTGGTGTGAGCAGCATCCGAGACCGAATGCTTGCAAGCTTCCAGTCAGGTGATCCAGTTCTTAGAGTACCTAGGCTTCAAGATCAACAGAAAAAAGTCTCGACTTTCTCCATCCCAAAAGTTCCAGTGGCTGGGAATCCACTGGGACCTTTTGTCACACAGTTTCTCCATCCCGACGAAGAAAAGGAAGGAGATAGCGGGCTCTGTCAAGAGACTTCTAGATTCCGAAAGGATATCAAGACGCGAACAGGAGAGGGTACTAGGCTCTCTCCAGTTTGCTTCAGTGACAGACCCAGTGCTAAGAGCACAGCTAAAGGATGCAACCTGAGTTTGGAGAAGGTATGCATCAAACGCGCGAAGAGACCTGAGAAGACCAGTGCCGCCTCGGCTACGTACTCTTCTCAGACCTTGGTCCCAAGCCAGACATCTAAAGAAGTCGGTTCTTCTTCAGCCACCTCCCCTGTCGATGACGATTCACTCAGACGCCTCAAAGGAGGGATGGGGAGGTCACTCTCATCGGAAAAAAGTCCAGGGGACTTGGTCCAAGCTATTCAGGACCTTTCATATAAACTTTCTAGAAGCTATGGCAGTGCGCCTTACCTTAAAGAAAGTCTCCCCGCGTCACTCGATCCACATAAGATTGGTGATGGACAGCGAGGTGGTTGTGAGATGCTTGAATCGACAAGGGTCGAGGTCACCACCTCTCAACCAAGTGATGTTAGCCATTTTCCGATTGGCGGAAAAGAAGAAGTGGTACCTGTCGGCAGTTCACCTTCAAGGAGTCCGCAATGTGACAGCGGACGCTCTATCCAGGTTCACACCGATAGAGTCGGAATGGTCCTTAGACGCAGGATCATTCTCCTTCATTCTGAATCAAGTCCCAGAACTGCAAATAGACCTCTTTGCGACGAAAGACAACGAGAAGTTGCCCCTGTACGTGTCCCCGTACGAGGACCCCTTAGCGGAAGCAGTGGACGCAATGTCCCTCGACTAGAACAGATGGTCCAGGATTTATCTGTTCCCTCCTCACAACCTTCTGTTGAGGGTCCTCAACAAACTGAGATCCTTCAAGGGGGTAGCGGCAATAGTGGCCCACAAGTGGCCGAACAGTATGTGGTTCCCCTTGGCGTTGGAACTACAGATGAAGTTCGTGCCGCTACCACATCCAGTTCTGACCCAGCGAGTCCAGAAGTCGACTGTCTGCGCTTCATTACAGAAAACCCGGACCCTGCAGCTCATGATTTTCTCGCCCTTGCGGTGAGAAAGCGTTTCGGGATTTCGAAAGCCAGCATAGACTTCCTAGAGGAATATAAGTGCAAATCTACTAGAAGGCAATATGAGTCATCTTGGAGAAAGTGGGTGGCCTTTGTAAAGGCAAAGAATCCGCAGGAGATCTCAACAGACTTCTGCTTATCTTTCTTCATCCACCTCCATGGCCAAGGGTTGGCAGCTAACACGATTTCAGTGTGTAAATCGGCTTTGATGAGACCCATTTTATTTGCCTTCCAGATCGACCTACGTAACGAGATCTTTAATAAAGTTCCGAAAGCCTGCGCTAGGCTCAGACCTTCAGCACCTCCAAAGCCCATCTCATGGTCTTTAGACAAAGTTCTTCATTTCGCCTCCCTGTTGAGCAATGAAGAATGTGCGTTAAAGGATTTGACGCAAACAGTTATTTTCCTATTTGCACTCGCGTCCGGGGCCAGGGTTAGTGAGATCGTAGCCCTCTCGAGAGAGGCAGGTCGTGTTCAGTTCCTGGATGGGGGGGATCTGAACCTGTTTCCGGATCCTACGTTTCTCGCCAAGAATGAGTTACCCACCAACAGGTGGGGTCCCTGGAGAATCTGCCCTCTGAAAGAAGATGCATCTCTATGTCCAGTAGAATGCCTAAAGGTCTATCTTCGTAGAACTTCAGACTTCAAGGGTGGTCAACTATTCAGGGGAGAAACATCAGGCTCAAATTTATCTCTGAATCAACTCAGAGCGAAAATCACATATTTTATTCGCAGAGCGGATCCTGACAGTACACCCGCAGGTCACGATCCGAGGAAAGTTGCCTCAAACCTAAATTTCTTTAATTGTATGGATTTTGAACATCTCCGTTCATACACGGGCTGGAAGTCTTCCAGGGTGTTCTTTCGCCACTATGCGAAGCAAGTAGAGGAACTTAAGAGATCTGTGGTAGCAGTGGGTCGTTTAGTTAACCCTACTGTTTAACTCTGCGAGGAACAGTGGTCTTAATTGGGACGATTAAGTCCAGGGTGAGTGTGTAGGTACATACTGTACTACAAACTAAATGAGGGCACCAAGTGCCCATATAGACTGTTCCTTCTTTCAAAGGTGAACCTAGCATAAGTTCAGACATGTGTGCCGAGCGTTTCTAACGCTAATGTGATTGATTTGTAATACAGACTTTTATGACTTGATACCTTGGTATCTTATTAAAGTGCTGTTTAATGGTTTTTCTTTCATATAAACAAGTTCTGTTTACTATCATACTTATGCTTAAAGTTTTGGGTTACCCTCTTTTATATATATATATATATATATATATATATATATATATATAATTGTTGTTAACCTGTCTGTTTATTATCTGTCAATAAACTTGTTCTTGAGAACCTTGCGTCTCTTTCACCTGTGTCAATTTATTGGTATAATTGAGCATTTTGATTCTATGTATCTTATCTGGGATAATTCTGATAGAATTGTTCTGTTATGCAAGCTATGTTGCATTGGTTTATGTAGTCCCCTAATGGGAGGACTCCGTCCCATAAAGGGACGAGGGCGGTTTTATTAGTTTCTTCCTATGCGGATATAAACCTTTGTCCAATACAAGTATTATGCGGATTACTGGTCAATATATATTGACGCAGTGGTTCTATACAAACTATGCTTTACTTAATATAGGGCGAGACCACTATATTAGCTT
>NC_090733.1:9399283-9401783 GCF_036898095.1 Palaemon carinicauda | reverse complement strand
GACCCATTCTATATGCCTTCCAGGTCGACCTCGCCAGCGAGATCTTTAATAAAGTTCCGAAAGCCTGCGCTAGGCTCAGACCTTCAGCACCTCCAAAGCCCATTTCATGGTCTTTAGACAAAGTTCTTCATTTCGCTTCTCTGTTGAGCAATGAGGAGTGTGCGTTAAAGGGTTTGACCCCAAAAGTTATTTTCCTATTTGCACTCGCGTCCAGGGCCAGGGTTAGTGAGATTGTAGCCCTCGAGAGAGAGGGAGGTCGTGTTCAGTTCCTGGATGGGGGAGAACTGAACCTGTTTCCGGATCTTACGTTTCTCGCCAAGAATGAGTTACCCACCAACAGGTGGGGTCCCTGGAGAATCTGCCCTCTGAAAAAAGATGCATCTCTATGTCCAGTAGAATGCCTAAAGGTCTATCTTCGTAGAACTTCTGACTTCAAGGGTGGTCAACTATTCAGGGGAGAAAAATCAGGCTCAAATTTATCTCTGAATCAACTCAGAGCGAAAATCACATATTTTATTCGCAGAGAGGATCCTGACAGTACACCCGCAGGTCACGATCCGAGGAAAGTTGCCTCATCCCTAAATTTCTTTAATTGTATGGATTTTGAACATCTCCGTTCATACACTGGCTGGAAGTCTTCCAGAGTGTTCTTTCGCCACTATGCAAAGCAAGTAGAGGAACTAAAGAGATCTGTGGTAGCAGTGGGTCGCGTCGTTAACCCTACTGTTTAACTCTGCGAGGAACAGTGGCTTTAATTGGGACGATTAATTCCAGGGTGAGTGTGTAGTTACATACTGTACTACAAACTAAGTGAGGGCACTGTGTTGCCCACTTAGACTGTTCCATTTCCAAAGGTGAACCTAGCATAAGTGCAGACATGTGTGCCGAGCGTTTCTAACGCTAATGTGATTGATTTGTAATACAGACTTTTATGACTTTGATACCTCGGTATCTTAAAAGTGGCAATAATGTTTTTTCTTTCAGATAAACAAGTTCTGTTTACTATCATACTTATGCTTAAAGTTTTGGTTATCCTCTTCTTATATATATATATATATATATATATATATATATATATATATATATATATATATATATATATATATATATATATATATATATATATATATATATATATATATGTTGTTAACCTGTCTATTTATTGTCTGTCAATAAACTTGTTCTTGAGAACCTTGCGTCTCCTTCACCTGTGTCAATTTATTGGTATAATTGAGCATTCATTCTATGTACTTTATCTGGGATAATTCTAATAGATTGTTCCTTTATGCAAGCTATGTTGCATTGGTTTATGGTTTCCCTTAACGGGAGGACTCCATCCCATAAGGGGACGGTGGCGGATTTACAAGTTTCCTCCTATGCGGATATAAACCTTTGTCCAATACAAGTATTGTGCGGAGAACTGGTCGATATTTCATATTGACGCAGTGGTTCTTTACAAACTATGCCTTACTTAATATAGGGTGAGACCACTATATTGGCTTGCCTGGTATTCATACATAGGTATATGTACTCTCCGAGACTTTTCCAGAGTCTAGTAGGACTCTTCCCTGTAGGTGGCAGGATGCTCTAACATGGTTTATGGTTAGTTGAAAAGATGTATAACGGTAACATCTTAGGTCTCTAGGTCTAGTCGACCGGGAAAAATTACCTCCGGGGAGTACGGCACGTTCTGAGAATCCACAGATACAGTAATGCTCTGGTATACTTCCATCAGGACGACATGGCTTGAGCCCAAAAAACGGATTTTGAGCGAAGCGAAAAATCTATTTTTGGGTGAGATGGCCATGTCGTCCTGATGGACCCGCCCTTCTCTTTCTATGAAAGGGCTGTAGGACCCCTCCCTACATACAGTATCTGTAGCACCTCATGTATCGCTACAAGGAATACAGATGGCGCCAGGATTGGCGCCAGGCATGCTTACGAAACGGAAGATAGGGAGCCTTGGGAGCGGCTCCCCCTTTTTCTTTCTCGTTTTCGTTTTCTTGCCAATTGACCCCTTCGATGTGTTATCTCTGTTTGGGGTGCAGATTGCCATGTGGCGTGTCAAGAATACGTCCTCTGATATGTCGCGATATCCCTTTCATTAGGGATATTCGCTCCAGGAGTTAGAATTCTGGGTACCTTAAGGTAAATTCTCTGGGAATATCGCCGTAGTTGTAATATACCCTAGGAAGCTACCCTATAGGAACTTCCATCTGGACGACATGGCCATCTCACCCAAAAATAGATTTTTCCCGTTATATATATATATATATATATATATATATATATATATATATATATATATATATATATATATATATATATATATATATATGAACTGGAGTAGGATCTGCAGAAATGCTTCTGTCGACGAAGATAAGCCTTTGATTTTTATACAAAATCGTATATGTCTTCTTGAATTTCCAAATATCATTGGAGCCTTAAGGAAAGAACATATATTAATTAGCATTTGAACAACATGAATAAGGTACAATGA
>NC_090733.1:9384283-9389283 GCF_036898095.1 Palaemon carinicauda | reverse complement strand
GTATTTTTTAGAATTCTTCACTGTGATGGAAATATACTGTCACCAATAGGCATTCAACCCGTCCTCTATCAGACAGACACGTGACCTATAACAGTGTTCAGTGATAGTTATAGTATATTTAATAAGGTCATCAATCTCATTGTATAAAACGCATACCTCTATATATTTTGCATACAAGGATTAGGGCATTACTCCCACCAAGCTCCTCACTCAGGAAAGAGCCGCATACTCGCCCTCTCTGGTCTATAATATATGGAGGACACTCCGACCTCGAATATCACATGGCATGTACTAGACAGAAATGCCATATAAAATATATACATAGAAATCACCCCTAAAAAATGAAAGACTTCTTCCACAAAAAAAAGAAAAAAAATATATTAAAAAAAAATTAAATATTGCATGTAAAAATGTACACAATATACTGCACATAAAATAATTTAACTATTTTTTTCCTATGATTTCTGCAACTTAAATGCAGAATACCCAGTGTGAAAAAAAAATCATATTAATATCAGTATTACACAACCTCATCAATAACCCTCCCTCTGGTTGCAGGTAATACTCGGTTTTGGGTGGGACAAGGTTAGGAATAGATACTCCTTCATCCCTCAATTGTACGTGTCCAAGTTTACGGCACAATTTTGCAACACAACTCACCACCACTGTTTTGCCATTTTTAAAATCACTACTACTCTTGCACTTGTAACTAACATTCGGTGGCCACTAGCCCTTTTCCCGAGAAAATCATTCAGCTTTTAAGTATAAGGTATTCACATCTACACATTCTCTAACACTGCCTTTCCTCGAGGCTGAACTTTAATCCCTTGACCACTTGCCCTCTGGGAACCGCCCCGGCCCCAGCAACCAGCAATCATGTAATACGTAAATAACGCAGCCTACGCCTGACAGTTCACCCCTGACCTATCTAACCTTGCTCTATTTGTTTTTAGGTTCATACAGCAGTATGTCATTCGTATTGCTACACTCAGTTAAATTGTCACAACACTTTACTTATACTTTAAGAACCAACATAAGAACACATTGCTATCATCCAGGTTTTTTAGAACGCGTCAAAAAAAGAAATGAGGTCTGTTCAAACATCAACAACAGCAAAGGAAAAAAATTCCTACTCATCAACTCGAGGAATGTCGCGTATGCAGTGATAAGGAGGTACATTCTAATTGACACTTTTGAACACTACGTCTTCTGGAGCCACATGTATGTGTGCCTGATGAAGTTCAGACACGGCGCCAATATTAATGCTTTGTATCACTGCTGTGTTAGACTTTAGCATCTTTGCGCAAATACGCTGGCTCTAGTTTTTGTGTACTGGGTTGTAATCATTTCAAATACACACGATTAGCCTCAAATATTTTTACCGGTGCGGTTTTGAACCGGCAATCATACTTTGAACTTTGTTTTTCATTAGCTCTTTTCAAAAAACTTTCAGCAGTGTTCATTGCTCTCCTTAAAAGATTTAGTAAATAGACATGGTATTGTTCAGTTGAATAATTTGGCAACTGTTGCAAATTAATCAGGACCATATATGGTAACACAGGATCATGTCCATACACTAGAAAAAAGATAGCTCAGCTGCAGAAAGCATGCCATGATTATGAAGGAGGTCATAAGCCACTAAGTAACGTAAAATTCGCACTACTAGTATGCCATTCCACTGAGCCATTAGCCGAAGGCCTATATGTGGTCACTAGAAAGTGTTTTAATTTTTCTTCACCACCTTATTTATAAACTCGAGACCATTATAACTTATCGAAATTCTCGGGACACCAAACTTAGTAATGTAAGAGCACAGCGCCTGGGCTAATGAATTTGGACATTTATCCAACATTGCGTTGGTATGAGTGTAACGAGTGGATGCATCCACAAATAAACACACACACACACACACACACACACATATATATATATATATATATATATATATATATATATATATATATATATATATATATATATATATATATATGTTGTGTTACACCAGTAGGAAATGGTCCTACTACATCCTTATGCAATCAAAGGCCACTTTCTGGCTTCTGGCACAGTGTTTTTATGTTCTTCGAAACAGTTACAAGCATGACAACTTTTTTCATAATTTTCTATGGATTTCCTCATTCCTAATTAAAAGAAGGATTCTCGTGCTCTCCTTAAACTTCTATCAATCACTAAATGCCCTGCATACGGATTTGCATGTACAATGTGGATGGCTCGATTAATCAAAGAGTGAGGAAGAACTACCCGTAAACAGAATTCTCCTCCACTCTTCTCGTAAGATCAATATAAAGTATCATTCTCTATAAAATACTTCACCAGGCACATTCAGAAATGATGGATAACTCTCCGATTCTTCTTTATTAACTGCTCACACTCTTTCCATCCATTCCTCTTTTTTTTTTGTCCCTCTCGGACTTCCTTCATGTCCCAACCTCCGAAGTCAATCACACCTGCATCACAATGGCACATATTCCGGACACCCATGGTCATGTCTTCGGTCACCCACTTACATTCACCTTCACTATTTTTCTCTCTCTCTCTCTCTCTCTCTCTCTCTCTCTCTCTCTCTCTCTCTCTCTCTCTCATCAAGGCACTAATTCCGGACACCCATGGTTATGTCTTCAGTCACCCACTTAGATTCTCTCTCTCTCTCTCTCTCTCTCACTCTCTCTCTCTCTCTCTCTCTCTCTCTCTCTCTCTCTCTCTCTCTCTCTCTCTCTCGCTTGCAGATCTCATTTTCTGATTGCTTATAGTATGAATTCACATCCATTTTCTATTTTGATGGGAGCCTTCAATACTTTGGTTTCCCTCTTTATTCCTTTTTTTCTGCCCGAGTTGTTACTCCTATTACTGCACCTCTAGAGAGGGCATCAGCTACTTTGTGACCTTTAACTTCTCTGTGGTCAAACCTCTAGAAATCTTTCAATCCATCTTGCTTGTCTAGACGTCAAGTCCCCATTGTAAAATAAATCACGTAAGGTGAGATGATCACTTTGCAACTCAATCGGCTGACCTAATAAAAAGAACCGATGCCTCGCTAGAACAAATATAATTGCCAATGTCTCTCGATCGAACGTACTATAATTCTTTTCTGCCCCTTTCAATGCCCTGGAAGCCAAACAAATGGGTCGCTCTCGATCTTCATCATCTCGTTGAGAAATTACGTCACTAATAGCTACGCTACTAGCATCTGTTGTCACTAAAAACGAGCGATCAATTTTAGGATATGCGGGTAAGTCATTTGCTAGTTAAGGCAGCTTTCAAATGGTTAAAGACCCATTATTCTTGCACTCCCATTTTATTTCTTTTTTGTTTCTTTAAAGCAGCTAAGGGTCTTGCTATCTCTTTGAAACCTCTTATAAATATATGGTAATACCCACCGAGCGCAAGGAATCCAGCTACTTCCTTAAGGGTACGTGGCCTGGGGAAATCTCTAATAGTTTTTTCTTTCAGGGGGAAAGTTGGGTAACTTCTGGGATTATTATATGACCTAAAAATTCGACCTGTTTACAGAAAAATATGGACTTTGCCACTGTTATTTACATACAATTACATCGCAATGCTTCTAAAACTTTAAAAATATTGTTATTATGTTCTTCGGCCATTTTCCCTGTATTTATGATATCATCTAAATAAATAAGAACATTATGGCCAATTAAGGGAGACAACACTATCATCATTAGTTTAGAAAAATGACTTGGACCCTTTTTAACACCGAAAGGAAGAAAATTAAACTAAATTAATTGAATGTTAGCTATAAATGGCATTCTACATTCACTGTCTGCCTGAATGGGTATTTGATAGTATCCAGATTTTAAATAGATAGTTGTAAAATATTTACTATTCCATACATTCACAAGTAATTCTTCAATCGAGGGCAATGGAAATGCATTATCCTTAGTGACTACACTCAACTTCCTATAAACAATGTACAAACTTACCGAGCCATCTTTTTTCCTAAGATCTACAATTGGAGAATCCCAGGGTGATTCGCTACCCTCAATAATCCCTTGTTCCCTTAATTCATTAATTTCCCTTTTTATCTCTCTTCAAATAAATGAGTACCTTACAAGGTCTTGACCTGATCAACTCGACGTGCCCAGTTTCAATGCTAAAGGAAAATCGATCAATTCTCTGGGTGGCTCATCTCCGGTCGCAATGACATCGGAATAATTATTACCAATGTTACGTTACTAACTACAGGTTGATATCCAGTTGGACATAGTTTTTGCACTTGCATAATCAAGTTGTAAGTGCTTTTGTCTGCGTGCTGCAGCTTTGGCTCCCAAAATCGCATTATTAGCAATTTCATATAACTCCAATTCACACACAGAATTACTTCCTAACACATCTCTTTCATTTGACAAATTAACTATCGTAATGTCATCACTGTTCTCTTTTATTTCTGACAAGCCCTCTAAGACCACATGTGCCCATTTGTCATGGGCTTTAACTATGACCTAGGTTACCTCCAGAATAGGCTGACACGGGGTCACTGATATGCTCGTAAGTGTCTGGGGAGGCAATACTTCCCCTCTTTCAGGTACGGCTGTTACCTTACTTAATTGTCTCTCTCTTCTAACAAAAACACTTCCTCTCTCATGACTTTCTATCGGCAAAATACACCCTCCTGCCTTTACTGATATTCTATCTTTTCCCCCATAAAAGTATATTTGATTACTCAATATAAAATCTAAACCAAGTATAGCCTCTATTCCTGGAATTCCCAAAGTGTGCAAAACAAAAAAAGGATGTGTAAACTTCACAGATCCAACCTTAAAGTTGACTATCGTTGTATGTGTTGCCTGTGATTTATTTCCTCCTGGTGTGTCGAGGATGATGGATGCCACTGACTGCAGTGGGTTTTATGAGTTTCCTTGCTCAAGAGGTGAAGCGCTGCCTCATGTGTCGATCAGCGCGTGAATGGACTTATCTGGTAGGTCAATCCTGACAGCTAACATTCCAAGCGGCCCATTAGGATATGA
>NC_090733.1:9360444-9378783 GCF_036898095.1 Palaemon carinicauda | reverse complement strand
AGGGTGGGGGGAGGCGGGGGAAGGGGGGGGGGGGGGGGGAGGGGGGGAAAAAAAAAGAGAGAGATCAGTGAAAACATACACCTTTTATGGCGCTCCATATTATGAGAAAAATGATAACGTTATCTCCTTCTGCAATGAAGATGAAGACCTTTCTTTTTGCTGAAATTGAAACACATTCACTTGATGAGACGGGAATTAGTTCTGCCAAATATCGTAGAACGTTATCTGGTAATTAGCGGAAAGTATTATATGGAAAAATGTTAATAACAAGCTGATTGATCCTCAAAAAAAATGGAAATATTGTCTAAATACAACCACCAAATTTCAGCTACATAGGATAGGTTATTTAAGATGAACTTAACGGACAGTTATCTGTTCAATAATAGTGAAGAGCCTGAATATTTTGTGCACCTAGTTTATTTGTGTAAATTTAGAAGATTTGTGAATTACATGAAAAAAATAGCTTAACCGCTTATATGTAACATATAACATTCTGTTTTTTGAAGGTTTTAAAACGGGATTTTCCGTTTAAAGAAAAAAAAAAAAGATAGAAATACACTATTTATCATTAGGTCAATATATAACAAGGATCTGATTTTCTTCATATAGTAATGCCCTTGGCAGATGACTTGAATATGATTTCATTAATGAAAATGAAAGTTTTTAAAACAAAATTTATATTGTTAAAATAACTCGAGGATAAAGGTCCTATTTTCTTCTTCAGAATATGTTAATTTCGAGAAAAAAGTTAACATTTGTGGAAATGGTAAATTTCTTACCTATAATTGGAATAAAATATACACATGGTAGTAATCTTTATTTATTGCATTATCAGCTAACTGTGGAGGCTGTTTTGTTTGTTAATACTTATTATGATTGACTATTGTATGTGCAGTCTACCGTACGTTGTTTCATACACGTTCATACACAGTAATGCTATTGATTGTTTCTTACCTCTTGCTCTCTCCTGCACTGATAATAAGAAAAAATATTTGAGCTTTCATCGAATTATTCAGATTATTGAATTTTTTTGGACATTCTTGATCTCAACAGGCTTATATTTAAGCTCTTTAACTTTTGAATAAACTTACTTGCATTCACCTCGCGTCTGTGTTAGTACCTCACAACCACCTAGCACAATTGGTAGCCCTTTGAGTGACCAGCTCCTCGGAGCCTTTTTTCGTCCACCATTGTGCCATATACTTATTACGATGCCGTCCACCGATCCTAACTCTACGTACCATGCTGCATCGTTGAAACTGTCCCCCTTTGCCATAGAAGCGTTTGCTTGGCTCCAGCGTGCCAAACTTCAGTTTACATCAAGGGCTTGAGCCTCTCAAGCAGCAAAGCAGACTATGTTTTCTTGACGATTCTAACTCACTTTGCGACCAATAGTGTATGTCTCCCTCAAAACATACCTTCTGGAACAGTACTCACTATAGACAGCCAACCGTATAGCCAAACTTTTTCAGCTTTCGCAATAGTTATTTGGTGACCGATAGGCTTCGTTCACCCTCAGCAAAATAACCAGTATCACTCCTATATAATCTGTCGCACATAGTTCTCTTTGGGAAGTGGACCTATTTAACGCTGACCAAAGGGGACGAGAATTCGATAACATAGAGATACCCACCTCGTGACATGCCTGAGAGGCAACAATATACCTCCCCTCGCATATGCCCCAATCAATGACGTGTCCAGCCCCTTACTGACCACCATTAGCCGCAGTTCAGCTATTATCACTCCACAATTGAAGCTGCTGCGAAGAAATTTGCAGAAAATTGTCAGTGTCCAAAAAAATATGTAAGCAGTTCATTGCTTGTAGAGGTGTCTTCCCCTCTCACTAATCTTTTATATTTACTTGACGTAGATACGAGTATGCTGTTTTTGGTAGACACGAGTGCTTGCCATTCCCTTCTACAGAGGTTACTCTCCAGGACATGATATAGTCATTCTAAGCCTGCTGGTGTCTGTCTAGTAACTGCCAATGGATCTGAGATTGGAATCCATGGGTAAGAGATACTCACACTATCATTTGCGAGCATCAAATGCCATGGGAAATTTCTTGTTGTAATGTAACATTGCCACTATTAGGTTCAGATATACTCACCCATTTCCACCTCCTGGTTAATATGGTGCATCAACAATTAGTAAACATAAATTTATACTCATCATCACTTATTCAACCTGCCCGCTCCAACCTTGCAATCAACATTAGCACAGCCACAGAAGCTCGCCAAACATCCATGGTTCCCGACAAGCACAATATTTATTACCATATCAAGACAACAGGGCACTTAGTGTTTGCCAGATTCAGGCGTCTGTCCTCGCTGAATGACCTTTTCCAAACCCAAATGGAAGAAATGCGCCTTTGCCAAAAGTCTTCAAAGAAATGGTCATTGCCCTGACACATCGTCCTGAAGAAGATGGCTCCGGGTACCCTTGTGGGAATTATAGGAGTCTGAACATGCACACATGACTGGATCATTAATCCCCACCCACAACATCTCTGATATTACCTCCTACAAGCACAAAGAGAAAGTATTTTCCGCTCACGACCTCTTGAAGGGTTATTATCAGGAGCCCATGAACCCAGACGACATCCCCAAGACCGCCAGCACCAACCCCTTCGGTACATTCACTTTCAATTACTCTGGTTTCAGCCTTCATAATGCTATAATGCTAGGGCCATTTTTCAACGCCTTATGGATGGCATCATAAGGGACCTCCTGTTTTGTGTATGTTACGTGTAAGACATACTTGAATTGTCTTTCTCCAAAGAGGAACTCAACCGCCTACTAGTGAATAGCCTTGAAGTGCAATATGACAAGTGTACCCTTCGCACCAACAAAGTATCGTTCTTAAGCCAAACCACCACTCCTGAAGGCTTCCATCCCTTGCCTGAGAAGGTATAAGCTGTTAAGAACTTTTCCATGACCTCGAGCATCAAAGCACTACAAAAATCTGTTGGGCATAATAAGCTGTTATCACAGTTTGTTGCCAGCCCCCACCACCATTCTTGCCCCCTTCTACGCCTTCCTCAAGGGCAAGCCACTTTTCCCATACCTTCTCTCCAACAATAACATCGTCGTCTCTATTGGTGCAGCACTCGTGCAGGTGATCAACAGCTCCACCAGCACATTAGCCTTTAGTAGAAAACTGCCCAAGATAGAATCTGGTTACTATATGTTCGATTACGTATTGGTGCCAGTACACTTGGCTGTCCGTCACTTTTCCACTTCTTAAAAGGTATGCCCCTTGTCATTTGAACGGACCATATGCCTCTGGTGCATGACTTCACTTGATAGTTTGACACTTGGTCCACCCTCAATGCAAACATCTTTCCGCGTGGCTAAATACAACTGCACCTTTCAACATTTCCCTAGGAAAATTAATCCTTTTACTGATACCCTGCCAAGAAAATTATCAGCTGCCATTCACTTTTTATAGGATTATAACGCCGTGGCAGAAGCCCAGCAAAAAGATTCAGAGTACCAAGTATGTAGGACATCCTGCACATTCCTCCATTGGGAAAACTTTACTCTAGACAACTCCAATGCCATCCTCCTCTTTGACGTCAATACTGGTAGACCACGATTATTGATTTATTTCTTAGCCTCTCACATCCCTCACAAAGATCTGCTGCACAGCTACTGAAGGCGAAAATAATTTGTCAAGTATTACTAAGGATATTATGGATTAGCTCTGCGCCTGTACTTCATGGCAAACTTCAAAAGTACATCGACATGTGGATGCAAGAATAGCTACATTTCCTCAACCTCAGCGTCATTTTGCCCACATTCACGTCGATGTGGGAGGTCTCTTACCCACATCACAAAGACACATTTACCTATTTACCATTACTGACTGCTCTACTTACTAGCGTGAAGCCATTCCTATGGAAACTGCAACGTCCACCTCACATATATCTCCCTTACTCTCAGGGTGAATAGCAAAATTTAGTATCCCTAAGCATTTTATTTCTCACAGGGGGTACCACTTTCACCTCTCGATTGAAGAGATCATTGACGGTGTATGACTTTTGCTGATGATGTTTTACTGTGTAACACTAGGCGAGAAGTAGCAGCAGAGAAACTGGAAGAGTGGAGAAGAGAAATGGAAAATAGAGGATTGAAGATCAGCAGGAAAAAGACAGAGTATTTGAGATTGAGAAATGGCTAGAATGGGGAAGTTAGTTTACAAGGAGAGAGATTGAAAAGAGCTGAAAATTTCAGGTATTTAGGATCACCAATTGCAGAGGATGGTGACCTGGGGGCATAAATAAACCACAGAATACAAGCAGGATGGAAGAATTGGAAATATGTGCGTGGAGCTTGAAGGTAAAGTACACAGGACAGTTATGAGACCGGCAATGATGTATGGAGCGGAGACGTGGGCAATAAAGAAGACAAAAGAGAAGAAGATGGATGTGGCAGAGATGAGAATGTTGAGATGGCTGTGTGGGTGACAAGAAGAGATAAGATACGGAATGAGGTAATTAGGGGTACCACAGGAGTTAGAAAACTATTAGATAAGATCCAAGAAAGTAGACTGTCCTTTTTTCAAGCAAGTTATTTTACCTGGAATAGATTGCTTAGAAAATTTTTAAACACATTAAATAGTTTCATTGCCACCATATCTAAGAGGAAGCAACAGATACTTGTATATTGCTATATTGGGAACTTGCCTTTTCTCAGCCATATCGCCATCACCAAAATATACAAAAGCTTCAAATGCATAATGTATAATGTATCCCTATCTAGTAAAAATTCATTGTCATTAATTGACCATTTTAACTTTCTGCCAACATAATTAAATTTGTTCTTGATTTAATCTTAAATATTTATGATATTTAAGATTGAGATTCATTTACAGCCTATTGTAGTTGCTCGTGTACTATTAGGTAAAAAACGTTATAACTTTTTTCTTTAACATGTTCTCCTCAAATATAATTGTATTTTGTCAGGTAACCTTGGTGAGTATTGTAATAACATCCTAATTACAGTCAACATGGCTGTAACTGTTAAGATTTGATAGTTATCAATCACCTATACAGTATTTACATTACCAGTACACATGAATGCATTTGTCTGTCACGAAGAAAGCCGTAAACAAGAAAATATTGAATGTTCACTATCCTGGATTCCAAAATTATTACAACAAACAAAGCTAACCTTTACACATATCTAATGATTGAATTATCTTATGATCAGGGCTCATTGTTTTCAGAATAAAATACTTCAGTCTAGTTTTGGTGATCTTAGGTCTACCTCTCCTCATAAATGAAGGTTTTTTGCGTTTCTAAGACAATTTTACATAAAAAGAACATCGACCATATGGTGCCTCCTCTACAGATAATCTTGCTTTGAACAATATTTTTAGTGTCAACCGTATTAAGACCATTTTATATGAGTAGGAAACAAATGATATTTCGGCGGATTTTAGTGATAGATTTCATTGGTAAGGAGATCGCTTGAAAGCTGATTATAAGTGTACATGTTCCATCTGTAGGACAAGTTGTATCATACAAGACTAGTTTTTCGTTTTTATGACCTCCACGCACTTCAGAAAATAATAGTTATACATTTCTATTCGAAGGGTTTTGTTGAATTTTTATCATGTTCACATCAAAGATCTATCTATTATAAATAATAGATAGTACTTTCCTTACTATCCTTAAACTCCTTAAACAGAAGAGAAGAGAGAGAGAGAGAGAGAGAGAGAGAGAGAGAGAGAGAGAGAGAGAGAGAGAGAGAGAGAGAGAGTGTGTACCATGTATGTGAAATATCCACGCAATTCTTCATTTTCTCATCTCTTTCTTGTGGGGAAGGAGATTGAATTCGATTTTATATCGAATGTCGAGTATCCATTTTTCGTAGCCTGTTTCAGTGCTTTGTGACAGAAAAAGAGAATCTTTAGCATAAAAAGGGAAAAATGACAGAAAAAGAAATTAATTTGGATATTGAAAACTCTTTGGTGATTTATTAGGATGGGAATTCTCTCTCTCTCTCTCTCTCTCTCTCTCTCTCTCTCTCTCTCTCTCTCTCTCTCTCTCTCTCTCTCTCTCTCTCTCTCTAAGGAAGAGAGTGATAATTTTTACCATCAAAATATCATCATAAGCCATTTGGAGATATTTTTGCAGATTTTGCATATGCAATGCATCCTTCCCTTCTTTCATGCGTAAACAACAATACCGTGCAATGTGATCAAAATGAATATCAACCCTTCAGCAGGAGTTATTGGGTCCTTTAACTGGCTAGACAGTATTATATTGGATCCTTCTCTCTGGTTACGGATCATTTTCCTTTCGCCTACACATACAAAGAGAATAGTCTGGCCTATTCTTTACATTCTCCTCTGTTCTCATACACCTGGCAACACTAAGATTACCAAACAATTCTTCCTCGTTCAAGGGGTTAACTACTGCAATGTTCAGTGGCTACTTTCCTTTTGGTAAGGGTAGAAGAGAGACTTTTAGCTATGGTAAGCAGCTTTTCTAGGAGAAGGACACTCAAAAATACAACCATTGAGATACTACCACTAGAGAGTTACTGGATCATTTGACTGGCCAAAGAGTGATGCATTGGATCCCTCTCTCTAGTTACGGCTTACTTTTTCTTTGCCAACAGAAACACCGAATAGTCTGGCCTATTCTTTAAAAATTCTCGTATTTCCTCATACACCTGACATCAATGATATTACCAATCACTTCTTCACCCAAGGGGTTAATTACTGTACTGTAATTGTTCAGTGTACTTTCCTTTTGGTAAGGTTAGAAGAGACTCTTTAGCTATGATAAGCAGCTCTTCTAGGAGAAGGACACTTCAAAATCAAAACACTGTTCTCTAGTCTTGGGTAGTGCTATAGCCTCTGTACCATGGCCTTCCACTGTTCTGGGTTATAGTTCCCTTGCTCGAGGGTACACTCGGGCACGCGTTCTGCCTTGTTTCTCTTCTTCTTGTTATGTTAAAGTTTTTATAGTTTATATAGGAAATATTTATTTTATTATTGTTACTGTTTTATTCTAATTGTTAATTACTTTCCTTACTTCCTTGTTTCCTTTCCTCACTAGGCTATCTTTCCTGTTGGAGCCCCTGGCCTTATAGCATCCTGCTTTTTCAACTAGGGTTGTGGTATAGCAAGTAATAATAATAATAATAATAACTGTGTTCGTAATCCAGTTTATATATATGCATATTATCTGCTTACGGCTTACCCATTTTATATGACTGGGGGAGAGGGTGATCTTGACCTTCATAAGTGATATTGCTCAGATAACTAGTTTTGAAGATAAGCTAATTGGTCGTGACGTTAGGTAGGAAAAACACATTAGGCATTCTTTCAGAATATTAGACGTTATAATTTGCAGGCTTTTATTCCAATTTACTCTTTATTATCCATACGAGATGTAAGCCATATACACTCAAACACGCATGCTATTCTTAGTTTTCAGTGTATTACGCAAAACAAAATCAAATTCTTACTAATGTGGATATATCTTTGCGAGATATCAACTTTCATTAGGAACTTTCATTATTTGCTTTCCTCTTACTTATCAAATATTTGTTTAAACTTCATCCTTTTCTATTCCGATATTTATCTAGCATTTTCTGACTCGAATTTCATTTAAATATGTAAGTTTCCTTCATTGATATTGCAATCCCATATCACTCACTCTTTATTCAAGATTTTATTTATCAAAGGAAACAGGGATCAGTATAAGTAACCGTCAGTTTCTTATGGGTTTAATAAACGTCATTACCTAGATTTAAGGTATAGATCTCCTAGCACAAGTTACTCATCTGCTCTGCGCATTCAGACAATGACAGGGGTACTCGAAGCAGTCTATTATTCATTAAAAATATCATCTAAACTTGTTTTTCTAATATAAAATATACCTTCACCATTTGTATCTGCCAATATTTTTCCGTTACGATAGAAACTAAATTTTTTTTTTTTATGAGATTTCTGTTACTTATCAAAATAAGTTGATGCAATTTTCTAGGCTCATATCAAGCCTATGGAAAATTGAACCATGAAATACCTACTACAAATAGATTTTCATAGAATTTCCATGGCACACTAAGATGCAATGGTTAACCATGAGGCTTTCACGACACGAAAAACTTGATGACAATATAATATAGAGTAATGTACATCAAATTGTATAGAGGACTGATGGGAACATCCAAATAGATTCTACTGAATTTTAGGGAAGGGATTTAAAACTTCCTTTTTCAAGAAATATTTCATAGATTTTGCCATTGGATGGTAACCACGGGGGAAAAAATCACTTTTATTTCAGGGAAATCACCTTATTTTAAGAACAAACTTTCATTATTATTTTCATAATTATTATTATTATTATTATCATTATTATTATTATTATTATTATTATTATTATTATTATTAGTAGTAGTAGTAGTAGTAGTAGTTTTATTATTATTATTATTATTATTATTATTATTATTATTCTTAGTAGTAGTAGTAGTAGTAGTAGTAGTAGTAGTTTTATTATTATTATTATTATTATTATTATTATTATTATTATTATTAGTGGTAGTAGTAGTAGTAGTAGTAGTAATAGTAGTAGCATTAGTAGCAGTAGTTTTATCATTATTATTATTATCATTATTATTATCATTATTATTATTATTATTATTATTATTATTATTATTATTATTATTATTATTATTATTCAAACACAAATATATCCTCGTCTTTAGTGAAATTTGGATTATTTGGGATAATTCCCAATATTGCATGCAACTCTCCGAATAATGGATTTCGCTCTTAAATATCTGTAGGTGTTTAATAGAATCCTCAAAACTTGCTGACTATTTTACCTAATCCCGGTATAATCATTGCTTTGAGGAATTTCAAGCAATGTGTGAAGGGATTTTGACAAATAATGATGACCTTAGTGGCGTTATTCCAGGCCGCTTTTCAATGCTTTGTTTAAATATCTCGTCATATTGCAATATGCAACTATGGTAAGACAAGGTTTGCTATTGTTTCTAAACAATCTATTTCAAATGGAGAAGGGTTTTTCATAAAGATGTGGTTAAGATCGACATAAGGTTAACGGTAATCTTGCTTTAAATCCTTTCACTTTACCTCCGTTTCATATTCCTTTTATGAAGTTCCTTTCTTATCTCTCTCCAACTTCTAACATTTACTACTTTGTGTAACTTCCGGGTTTTCTCACGGTTGCTCTTAGGTACTGAATGGCCTCCAATGGCCCAACGCCGGTGCAAATACCCTGATCCATAAATTCATTCAAATTTGATCGACAGAGGGTTAAACTGAATAATGATACATGACTCCGAAAATAAAGGTCGTTTTCTGGATGGTTAAGCTATTCGCTTTTAAATCACAGTCTTCTCCTCTCCAATATTATGTTAAGAAAAGAAGGAATAGTTTCAATTCTGGTGAGGACATAAATTCCCGGAAAAGAAATTCAGGGAAAGTGCTTTTTGATGGGAGATATATACTCCTTATAGTGTAGATTAATAGAATTGTGAGCAATTACTAGTTTTTTCTCAGTAATTACTAGTCTATTTAAAGTAAATGAATTATTTTATGCTGAGTTAATCATGGACCGCTGAGTAATATTAGATGTATTTTATTTGGCAAATTTTTTTTTACTGAGGTCATCATTCCCCTTCTTAATATCTTAAATACGCTTTAACAGCTATAAATATAAAACGTTTCTCCTTTGAGATATTACAATATTTATTTCTACTCAGAGTCTCGATGACTTGATTTTCTGCATCATTGACAACATTAAAGCATGATAAGAGTGAATTTCTTAATCTTTAAACCCACTCCTTAAAAAAATTTATCCTGATGAATAGTTTTCATCGCATTGTTTGGCTAATTATTCACATGAATAGGGAAAAGAGAGAGAGAGAGAGAGAGAGAGAGAGAGAGAGAGAGAGAGAGAGAGAGAGAGAGAGAGAGAGAGAGAGCGTGTATTGCATAACAATTCCTATGACACTACCTCTCGAGGCACGTGTAAAGAACTGTTTTTAGAAGTTAGTTTTCAATACTTATGTCATCTCAAATCACAGTGAGAAAATGTTTCCGGTTGCTTCGTAGTCTGGGGAAGGAAACTTTTTCATCTTTTCAATTTCCACTTTTTTTTTTTTCGTTTTTTAGATTTTCCTTACAAGTTACACTTCCTTCCGGGCCCGATAATCGCAATGTCAAAAGCTGAAAAGTTGGAATTCTTTTTCCAAAACTTGCCTACTAATGAGGGTACGTTTTGTTGTCTTTCAATTAATTTTCTTTTCAGAGGAGAGGTTGTAATGCGAATTGCCTTAGCGCCTCTGCTAGGGTTTTGTAATAGATAATCACCATTGAATTATTTCAGAAATGAAAAGGATCAAGGTGTCCCGTGTAACAAGTGAGGCACTTTGTGATGTGAATGATTTTCTTTCATGAAGGTTAATTACTTTCCTTTCATAATGCCAGTCTTTTTGGATTATTTGTGAAAAAAGATTAACGTTGCTATTAAATTATTTACTTACGTATGTATATATATATATATATATATATATATATATATATATATATATATATATATATATATATATATATATATATTTGGGCTCAAGCCATGTCGTCCTGATGGAAGTTCCTATAGGGTAGCTTCCTAGGGTATATTACAACTACGGCGATATTCCCAGAGAATTTACCTTAAGGTACCAGAATTCTAACTCCTGGAGCGAGTATCCCTCGTGAAAGGGATATCGCGACATATCAGAGGACGTATTTTTGACACGCCACATGGCAATCTGCATCCTGGACAGAGATATCGTCTCGTGGGAGGCGATTGGCAAGAAACGAATTCGGGAAAGAAAAAGGGGGAGCTGCTCCCAAGGCTTCCCTATCCTCCGATTCGTATGCGTGCCTGGCGCCAATCCTGGCGCCATCTGTATTCCTTTTTGCGTAGCTTAACAACTCGGTGTTTTTTCCTGTGTTTCTCGCAAATCTTGGATTTATTCTACTTTTCATGGCTTCTCCGTCTTCGTCGGCCTCTGATAAGTTGAGTATAATGTCTTTTATGTATAAATGTAGGCTCTTGGTAAATTTTTGAGTGATTAATAGGATTAATCTTTGATACAAGAGCCGTAGCCTACCGGAGGCGTCATGGACGCTGTCGCTCACTAGGTATAAGTTTAGTTAGTCAGAGCGACATTCCCGGTTGTTTTGCTTTAATAAATTTTAGCTATTTAGCATTACATAGGATTTCCTTTCGTGCTTAGTATTTTGGCGAAGTATTCGCCATTCTGGCCTAAGCTAGGCCATGTAGCCTAGTCGTTTGGTCCTAGTACTTCATGCATGATTTTGGTTTTTCTGAGTGTAATAAAAATTTTATTGAAGCTTTAGGCTATGTTTTATACATTTAAGACTGTGTGGAATATTTCCAAGATAGTATACGAGTGAGTTTCGGTGATTTAGGTAATCGATTCTCTTGGTGCCTAGGCTAAGTTGCTTATGGAGCCTTAGTATACTTTATCATACTCCCCGGTTGCTTTCTTTTCTTCGGAGAAGGTATGCAATCCCTTTCCCTCTGTTTAAGCCTTGGGCTTATCCCTAAGTGGTTTTTTCAGAATTTATTTTCGATAAAACTATACTGGGGTTTTTCTGTACCTTCCTGTTCCTGTAGTATGGTTCAAAGAGGGACAGAACAACAGAGTTTTTTAGTCTGAGTCTGTGTTTGTCTGGCTTGGGGCAGAGTCTCCCTCGCTGGCCTGACACAGACAAAGGGGGCTTAGCCTCCTTAGGTCACTACCAAAGGTTTCTGTGGATATGATTCCTTCTTTTGTGATCTACCAGACTAGTCCTTGTTGCTGTTCTCGGGGGAGGATAAGTTTCTTTCCGTGGGAGTAGCAACACCTTCCTTGCTTTGGTGCTCTGGGAGCTGGCAAGTATTGCTGGCCTTCCCCCTTAGATCTCCCTTAGGCTAAGATAAGTTTCTTGGCTGCGGGTGATCCGTCACTAAAGCAAGGTTGGTAGGACCCTCTTGTCCCTTCCCCCTCTATCTCCGTAATGGCCTAGCCATTACAGTACTGTACATCGTTCTACATCTGGACCTAGTATAGGTTAGGATGTGGAATTGACTCAGCCCCTTGCCGGCCGGCAGAGCTGCCGGCCGGCAAGGGTCTTATATTTTTGAGTGCTGCCCGGACCTCCCTTGGTCCCTCATCCATGCCTGCCTGTAGAGCCAGACGGCATTGGTCAGGAAGCCTGAATTAGATTCTCCCCTTCCTTATATGCATTCTTTCGGATTGCCGGGCTCGGAGGTAGTGTACACTCTTATCCCGGCATCCATTCTAATTTTCTTCTAGTGCTGTACCCGACCCGGCTGCCGGCCTATGAGGCCGGCAGCCGGGCAGGTGTAGTCCTCTGGTTCTTTTACTGCCGGCTGGCATCGGTCTTGTACCTTTGCCGGCCGGCTTATGTCAGCCCTTGTCTGCCGGTCACCAAGAGTGTGGCCGGCAGCTAGGTACTACCTTGTGTAGTTGCCGGCCGGCAGCCATTGCCGGCCGACATTGGCTGTTGCCGGCCGGCAGTTGCTGCCGGCCGGCACATGCATTTGACCCAGAGTGCTGCCGCCTTATAGCTGTTAAGTAGTATACTTTAAAGCTAGTTATGGTGTGCCGGCCGGCAAGTGCCGGCCGGCACGTATCCCCCTATACTGTACTAGTATTCTTCAGTATAACATATACAGTAAGAAGAAAACTATGGTAAGGGTGTTGGTACAGCACTGTGTGTTCTAACACTTTTGTGTTTTCTTGCACAGTCCTTTGCTGTTGCCCTACAGATAAGAAAGTGAGTTCTTTCCTGTCTATTATCCAGGTTTTTAAAATTCATTGCTTAGGTGTGAGCTCCACCTGTTTTCTCTGGAAACTTTGCATTGGTTACTCTAGAAGAGATTAACCATTTGATTTTATTATCTGGAAGGCTGCAGCAATGGGTTGTGAGGGAAACACAAGTGTGTGTCTTTCCTTTCTGAATTGTTATGCTATACTATGCATATCCAGTGATACATAGTTCACTTGATACTCATGGAAATTTCTTCTCTTTACAGAAGGACACTCCGAAGTGCGGAAGTGCTTTCTGCAACGTCCGCAGCAAGAACCTCTGCGGACATGAGTTTTGTAGGAGACACGCAGCATACGCTGTCTCCAAGGATGATCTCCGGTATTGGGACCCTCAGGTATGTACTGTGTGCACTAACCTGATTACTGAGACCTTTGATTCCCCTAGGACGGAGGAATCAAGGGATATAGCTAGGAAGAAGCTTCTTACCTGGGTAAGGGGCTTCCAAAAGAACACTTCTGGCCCTTATCTTCCAAGTGAGAAGATGAGGGCGTATCTTTTCCCTAAGGCATCAGCTGATGCAGTGATTCCCCAGCCTCAAGAGGAGATCCCCTAAGTTCAGATCCAGGTGGATGCTGAAGTCGCGGTCGCGATGCAAGACATCCAGTTAGATGACAGGATGTCTGATGTGGACGAGTGTCTGGAGGAAGACCTCCTGGCAGAAGCCCAGGATGAAGTTCAAGCCCCAGACGTTGTAGAGGTAGACGTCGACGAGGTGTCGGCTACTCCGGTTCAGATTCCGGAGCCTATTCCCTCAACATCGGCCGGTCTCCCAGTAGAGCTGGGACAGGCCCTCTCTTCTATTGTTGGAATGATCCAACAAATGCAGAAAGAGAATCAGGAGAAGGCGGCTGCAATGGAACTGCGAATGCAGTGCCTTGCAGAATCACATGGGCCCCAGAAAAAGCTCAATGTGAAAGACCTTCCCTTGTGCTCGGATGCTAACCCATGGAGGTATGCTGAGCACATGCCGATGACGAATGGAAAGATCGTCATCTCGGATAAGCTGGGCTCAGTTCCCCTGGAGGAGGTGGAATTCTGGCCCAGCAAGGCATCATATCGTGACTGTTATGTCCGGCTGAGGAAGGAACCAGCTTCAAAGGAGGAGACAGAGCCGAAGGAGGTCATAGTGATGGACCATGCTTAGGCTCAAGCTCTACTTTCATCCTCGATGAAAGAGAGGGGCTTCTCTAACTCAAATGTAGCCGCATTGAACAGGAAGCTCCCTTCCTTTGTGTCCTCGCCTACTAGAGCCTTCCCCTTTTTACAGAAAGGGTTTCTGGCTGTACTAAAAGCAGTCGAGACCGGCAAGCCTTGCCCCTCCCTAGAGGAGTGTAAACCCTTATCGCTGGCCCTGCCTATGGACCACAAAGACTGGAAGGACGTCCATCTTACGTTCTCAGTTGGAAAGTTGGAGGCTGATATTGCCGGACGTCAGTTCGGCGAGAACCTCCCTAAGCTGTCTGACTTTCTTTTGCGAAGAGGGTTCGATACAAAAGAAAGACTGACTGCCTCAATGTCTCTTCAGACTACTCTCGAGACGATGGCAAGTGACCCCAAGGTCCATGAAATGTTCATGGTAGTGGCCAAGACTCATCTGGCCACAGTGACGAAGGACCTTTATGGCTTCGTCAAGGCAAGGAGAGCTTGTAGGGAGTTCGTGTTTACCTCGGCTACGGTGAGGCACGAGCCAAGGAAACTAATCTCCTCCAACATTTGGGGAAAAGACATTTGGTCAAAGAAGTTGTTGATAAGGCCGCCTTGGAGAATAGAAACCTTCTCCAGAAGTGGGGCCTGGCTATCAAAAGAAAGTCTTCCCCGGATGAGGGTCCTCAACCAAAGAGGAAGACTATGAGGACTAGGCTACCGTCTCGGCCAGCCAAGCCTGTTAGACAGCAACAGCAACTGCAATTGCCATTGCCCCCAGTGCCCCAGATGGTGGCACAAACCCCGACCACTTTTCAGTGGGTACCTCAGGCCGTGTCGACACAGTCCACGGCATTCACCCCATCGTTCGAAGGGCAGTCTACTTCCTTTCGAGCAAAGCCTAGAGGAGCAGCCAGAGGCTCGTCTAGACGCCCCTCAAGGGGAAGGGGATTCAGGGGTGGTCGTGGTCAGGAAGGCAAGACCTCAGGACGGCAGTCCAAGTGAGGTGATACCGGTAGGAGGGAGACTTCTGAAATTTCGGGATCGGTGGACCTTCGATCCCTGGGCCAACAGCCTACTCAAGAATGGACTGGGCGGGAGCTGGTACAGCACTCCACCCCCGTGCCTTCGGTTTTTCCAACACTCCACCCCAGTTATGGAGGAGTACGTTCAAGAACTGTTGGAGAAAAAAGGTGATCCGAAGGGTAAAGCCCATCAATTTCTAAGGGAGGCTGTTTTGTGTTCCCAAGAAAGACTCGGAAAAGCTCAGAGTCATTCTGGACTTGTCGCCACTCAACAAGTTCATAGTGAATTGCAAATTCAAAATGCTAACACTGCAACACATAAGGACCTTACTGCCCACGAGGGCATATTCCGTCTCTATAGACTTGTCAGACGCCTATTGGCACATTCCAATTAGCCATCGACTCTCCCCCTACCTAGGGTTCAGGCTACAACGAAGACTATACGCCTTCGGAGCCATGCCATTCGGGCTAAACATAGCCCCAAGGATTTTTACGAAGCTTGCGAGCGTAGCTCTTAAACAATTACGCCTAAAGGGAATTCAGGTAGTTTCCTACCTGGACGACTGGTTGGTGTGGGCAGCATCCGAGACAGAATGCTTGTAAGCTTCCAGTCAAGTGATCCAGTTCCTAGAGTACATAGGCTTCAAGATCAACAGAAAAAAGTCTCGACTTTCTCCATCTCAAAAGTTCCAGTGGCTGGGAATCCACTGGGACCTTTTGTCACACCCGTTTCTCCATCCCGGCGAAGAAAAGGAAGGAGATAGCGGGTTCTGTCAAGAGACTTCTAGATTCCGAAAGGATATCAAGACGCGAGCAGGAGAGGGTACTGGGCTCTCTCCAGTTTGCTTCGGTGACAGACCCAGTGCTAAGAGCACAGGTAAAGGATGCAATCGGAGTTTGGAGAAGTTATGCATCAAACGCGCGAAGAGATCTGAGAAGACCAGCCGCTTCGGCTAAGTACTCTTCTCAGGCCTTGGTCCCAAGCCAGACATCTAAAGAAGTCGGTTCTTCTTCAGCTACCTCCCCCGTCGGTGACGATTCACTCAGACGCCTCGAAGGAGGGATGGGGAGGTCACTCTCATCGGAAAAAAGTCCAGGGGACTTGGTCCAAGCTATTCAAGACCTTTCACATAAAACTTTCTAGAAGCTAGGGCAGTGCTCCTTACGTGAAAGAAAGTCTCCCCGCGTCACTCGATCCACATAAGGTTGGTGATGGACAGCGAGGTAGTTGTGAGATACTTGAATCGACAAGGATCGAGGTCACCACCTCTCAACCAGGTGATGTTGGCCATCTTCCGATTGGCGGAAGAGAAGAAGTGGTACCTGTCGGCAGTTCACCTTCAAGGAGTCCGCAATGTGACAGCGGACGCTCTATCCAGGTTCACACCGATAGAGTCAGAATGGTCCTTAGACGCAGGATCGTTCTCCTTCATTCTGAATCAGTCCCAGAACTACAGATAGACCTCTTTGCGACGAAAGACAACAAGAAGTTGCCCCTGTACGTGCCCCGTACGAGGACCCCTTAGCGGAAGCAGTGGACGCGATATCCTTCGACTGGAACAGATGGTCCAAGATTTATCTGTTCCATCCTCACAACCTTCTGTTGAGGGTCCTCAACAAACTGAGATCCTTCAAGGGGTAGCGGCAATAGTGGCCCACAAGTGGCCGAACAGCGTGTGGTTCCCCCTGGCATTGGAACTGTAGCTGAAGTTTGTACCGCTACCAGATCCAGTTCTGACCCAGCGAGTCCAGAAGTCAACTGTCTGCGCTTCATTACAGAAAACCCGGACCCTGCAGCTCATGATTTTCTCTCCCTAGCGGTGAGAAAGCGTTTCGGGATTTTGAAAGCCAGCATAGACTTCCTTGAGGAATATAAGTGCAAATCTACTAGAAGGCAATATGAGTCATCTTGGAGAAAATGGGTGGCCTTTTGTCAAGGCGAAGAATCCGCAGGAGATCTTGACAGACTTCTGCTCATCTTTCTTCTCCACCTCCATGGTCAAGGATTGGCAGCTAACACGATTTCAGCGTGTAAGTCTGCTTTGACAAGACCCATTCTATATGCCTTCCAGGTCGACCTAGGTAACGAGATCTTTAATAAAGTCCCGAAAGCCTGTGCTAGGCTCAGATCTTCAGCACCTCCAAAGCCCATTTCATGGTCTTTAGACAAGTTCTTCATTTCGCTTCTCTGTTGAGCAATGAAGAGTGTGCGTTAAAGGATTTGACACAAAAAGTTATTTTCCTAGTTTGCACTCGCGTCCGGGGCTAGGGTTAGTGAGATTGTAGCCCTCTCGAGAGAGGCAGGTCGTGTTCAGTTCCTGGATGGGGGAGAACTGAACCTGTTTCCGGATCCTACGTTTCTCGCCAAGAATGAGTTACCCACCAACAGGTGGGGTCCCTGGAGAATCTGCCCTCTAAAAGAAGATGCATCTCTATGTCCAGTAGAATGCCTAAAGGTCTATCTTCATAGAACTTCAGACTTCAAGGGTGGTCAACTATTCAGGGGAGAAACATCAGGCTCTAATTTATCTCTGAATCAACTCAGAGCGAAAATCACATATTTTATTCGCAGAGCGGATCCTGACAATACACCCGCAGGTCACGATCCGAGGAAAGTTGCCTCATCCTTAAATTTCTTTAATTGTATGGATTTTGAACATCTCCGTTCATACACTGGCTGGAAGTCTTCCAGAGTGTTCTTTCGCCACTATGCGAAGCAAGTAGAGGTACTAAAGAGATCTGTGGTAGCAGTGGGTCGCGGTGTTAACCCTACTGTTTAACTCTGCGAGGAACAGTGGTCTTAATTGGGACGATTAATTCCAGGGTGAGTGTGTAGTTACATACTGTACTACAAACTAAGTTAGGGCACTGTGTTGCCCATGTAGACTGTTCCATTTCCGAAGGTGAACCTAGCAAAAGTGCAGACATGTGTGCCGAGCGTTTCTAACGCTAATGTCATTGATTTGTAATACAGACTTTTATGACTTTGATACCTCGGTATCTTAAAAGTGGCATTTAATGTTTTTTCTTTCAGACAAACAAGCTCTGTTTACTATCATACTTATGCTTAATGTTTTGGGTTATCCTCTTCTTATGTATCCTCTTCTTATGTATATATATATATATATATATATATATATATATATATATATATATATATATATATATATATATATATATATATATATATATATATATATATATGTGGTTAACCTGTCTATTTATTGCCTGTCAATAAGCTGGTTCTTGAGAACCTTGCGTCTCCTCCACCTGTGTC